>NW_027133851.1:0-130630 GCF_026122565.2 Emydura macquarii macquarii | reverse complement strand
TGATTCTCTTATTCTATGATCATCAAACAGGATGTTCCTGCACTTAGGACGGAAGAATCCGATGCACAGCTACAGACTGGGGACCGACGAGCTAGGCAGCAGTTCTGCAGAAAAGGACCTGGTGGTAACAGTGGACAAGATGCTGGATATGAGTCAGCAATGTGCCCTGGTTTCCAAGAAGGCTAATAGCATATTAGGCTGCATTAGGAGGAGCATTGCCAGCAGGTCGCGGTAAGTGATTATTCCCTCTATTTGTCATTGGTGAGGCCACATTTGGAGTACTGTGTCCAGTTTTGGGCCCCCGCTACAAAAAGGATGTGAACAAGCTGGAGAGAGTCCAGCAGAGGGCAACAAAAATGATGAGGGGGCTGGAGCACAAGACTTATGAGGAGAGGCTGAGGGAATTAGGCTTGTTTAGTCTGCAGAAGAGAAGAATGAGGGGGGATTTGATAGTAGCCTTTAACTACCTGAAAGGGGGTTCCAGGGAGGATGGGGCTAGGCTTTTCTCGGTGGTGGCAGATGACAGAACAAGGAGCAACGGTCTCAAGTTGCAGTGGGGGAGGTCTAGGTTGGATATTAGGAAAAAGTTTTTCACTAGGAGGGTGGTGAAGCACTGGAATGGGTTACCTAGGGAAGTGGTGGAATCTCCATCTTTAGAGGTTTTTAAGCTGCGGCTTGACAAAACCCTCACTGGGATTATTTAACTGAGGTTAGTCCTGCTTTGAGCAAGGGTTTGGACTAGATGACCTCCTGAGGTCCCTTCCAACTCTAATATTCTATGATTCTCTTATTCTATGATTCATACGTAGATGTTTACGAACAGGGCCCCAATCTTTCATAAATGTTAAATCACATAAAGTTTAGGCAGGATGTTCCCACTCACATGTTCAAGCAGTCAATTATCATAGAGGAGCCTGGGGTGGCATGAACAATCAATCAGTGTGTCCGGAACATCCCTATCTATAATGCCTAGTTTTGTTCTCTCTCCGTTTGAGGATTAACCCTTAAGCTTCAAATACGTATCCATGGTCCGGGCCTGCTCTGGTTCAGATCTACATCACAGTGCTGGGGCCTACACCACATGCTATCTAGTAGCCACATGCTATCTAGTAGCTCTGCTGCTTCCTTCCCTTGTTCCTATCCAGGGGACACGGTTCTGTAGGTGCCCTTTTCTCTTGTTTTTTTCTCATCTTGTGCCAGTAACACAGCAGAGATGTCCTCATTCACACAATGGCAGCAAATGTAGAGTACAGCTGCCCCTTTTCATAGTTTATATCTTCCACTCTCATCTAGCAGTCATTATACAGTATAACAGACTTTTCCTTTTCCCCTCTCAGCTAGGGATGGTCCTAGAGTGAAATGGCCCTTTCTCCTTTCATTACCAGCTGCTGGTACCCAGTACAACTGTATTACAGAAGGGCTATCTTTGGTCAGATCTACACCGGAATTGTTACCAGTCCAGTAAGATGGGTTAGGCTCTCTTAATGACCCTTCTACCCCAGCAGAATTCCTAGTATAGACATGGGTATACTAACCAAATAAATTGCTCTTTCTAATCATAGAATCAGGGCAAGAGCCACGCCGACTAAATCATCCCAGCCAGGGCTTTATCAAGCAGGGCCTTAAAAGCCTCAAAGGATGGAGATTCCACCACCTCCCTAGGTAACCCATTCCAGTGCTTCACCAATCTTCCACCCAAACACACACTGATTTAGATAAAACAAGCTTATTAACAAAAGAGATTTTAAGTAATGAGGTATAAATGTCAGAATTGGTTAGTAAGAAATAAAAGGTAAAACACAAACTAATACCTAACTTGACAAGCTAAGTGATTTCCAAGCAAAGGTCTCTCTCACCACATGCTTTAGCAGTCTTACGTGCTGGATGCTTTTCAGTCAGAATCCCTCACCGAGTTCAATGTTCATAGCATAGATGGTGTTTATAGAGGTGAAGGGCGAGAGATGGGGCCCTCTGTTCCCATTACTTACAGATCTTTTTCTGTGTAAATCCTTCCCATCTGAGGTTACCATCTAGTAAGATTGGTTAGGCTCTTTTAATGTCCCTTCTACCCCAGCAAAATTCCTAGTATAGACATGGGTATACTAACCGAAAAAGTGCTCTTTCTACTGCCGCTTACTTCATCCCGGGAACCCATGTGGATAAGCTGTACAAGCAAAAGCACTTTTTTTGCTGGTAAAAGCCATGTCTACAGTAGGAAGATGGCTGGTATAGCTCTACCAATGTCAGTGGTGCAGCTAGCAGGGTTTACCCAGGGTACATCTGGACTGATGGACAGCTGTGTTCCCTCAATTCACCAACCTGGGGTGCCTCTTTACACAGCTTTGCTGTGTGAGCCGCTGCTCCCAGTCTGCTAGCGCGTGCTGCAGACTGTGTAAATCCCTCCAAGCTATACTGTAGTAGTGCCATAGCCAGCCACTCATGAATTACATGGCAGGGTAACACCAGAAGGCACCAAGCCCCAGACTTCCCCCAGATATGTGTCTTGTGTTGGCCAGAAAGGCCTGGTCAGCACAAGCCCATATAAAGTCTTCATTTCATAATAGAAAATCAGCATCATAGAAGATGAGGGTTGGAAGGGACCTTAGGAGGTATCTAGTTCACCCCTCTGCTCCAAGCAGGACCAACCCCAACTAAATCATCCTACCCAGGGCTTTGTCAAGCCATGCCTTAAAAACCTAGGGATGTGGTGGAATCGCCACCTCCCTAGATGACCCATTCCAGTGCTTTACCACCTTCCTAGTGAAAGTTTTTCCTAATATCCAACCTAGACCTTCCCCATTGAAACCTGAGACTATTCCTCCTAGTTCTGTCATCTATTACCACTGCAAGCAGCCTAGCTCCCTCCTCCCTGGAACCCCACTTCAGGTAGTTGAAGGCTGCTATCAAATCCCCCCTCATTCTTATCTTCTGCAGGCTAAAAAAGTCCAGGTCCCTCAGTCTCTCCCCTTAAGTCATGTGCTCCAGCCTCCTCCTCATTTTTGTTGCCCTGTGCTGGATTCTCTCAAATTTGTCCACATCCTTTTTGTAGTGGGGAGCCCAAAACTGGACACAATACTCCAAATGAAGCCTCACCAGTGCCGATCCACTGGCAATGCTTCTACTAATGCACCCCATTTTGCCATTAGCCTTCTTGGCATCAAGGGCACACTGTTGACTCATATCCAGCTTCTTGTCCACTGTAACCCCAGGTCCTTTTCTGCAGAACTACTACCCAGCCAGTCAGTCCCCAGTCTGTAGCTGTGCATGGGATTCTTCTGTCATAAGTACAGGACTCTGCACTTGTCCTTGCTGAATATCATCATATTTCTTTTGACCCAGATCGTATGCAGAAGATATGATATGCACAGATCTTATCTCAAATGGAGTTCCCCAACCCTTCCATCCAAACACACATTGATTTAGATCAAACAAGCTTATTAACAAAAGAGATTTTAAGTAATGAAGCATAAATGTCAGAATTGGTTAGAAAGAAATAAAAGGTAAAACACCAACTAATACCTAACTTGACAAGCTCAGTGATTTCCAAGCAAAGGTTTCTCTCACCACATGCGTTAACAGTCTTATGTGCTGGATGCCTTTCACCCAGGACTCCTCACCGAGTTCAGTGTTCATAGCAGGGTGGTGTTGATGGTGTTTATAGAGGTGAAGGGCTAGAGATGGGGCCCTCTGTTCCCATTGCTTACACAGACCTTTTTCTGTGAAAATCCTCCCCAGCTGAGGGTCAGGAGACAGACAGTTTGGAGGGACAGGAACCTCCAGCTGCTTCTTTGCCAAGATGTAAACTTCTCGCTCACACCCTGTATCCCTTGATCCACAAAGGGAGTTAAGCAGGGCGATACCCAGCATCTAGGCACCTTGCCAGCAGCGGTTCCACCGTTCAGCCGGGTGGCTAGGTGGTGCGGGGAGAATTGGGGTCTGAGATGCCCTAGGCTCATAACTCCCATGGATTTCAGTGGGAGCTAGGAGCCCATGTCCCTTTTCAGGATTGGGACTGAAGAATGGGAGCCACAAAAGCCAGTTTGCTGAGCTGGGAGCCCACAGGGAACGCTGAGGAGAAGGATGTGACCGAAGCCCTGCTCCGATGAGGGAATAAGGTGCCTAAATCTCCTCCAAAAGAAAGACCGTGTCTGTGTGGGGGGGTTTTCAGCTGTGACCCCCCCCAGCAGGAGGCAATTGCCATGAAAGTGGGAAACCAGGGTTCTCTTCCCCATCCACCTGCCGTGCAGCAGGGGTTGAACAGGGATCTGACCCCTGGGCCGAAGCCTCATTCCTCCTCTCTTTGGCCCAATGCATGATGGGTTAGTCCCACAAGGAAAGTATTTCCCCTAACCCCCATTATCAGACTATCCCATAGCCTAGTGGTCGTGCCCCTACCTCCAAAGCGGGAGACTAGCAGAAGGGGGAATTCAATGTGCATCTCCCACGCCCTGGCCGAGTGCCCGAACCACGGGGCTAATGGGTACAAGGGGGGCTGCCGCTCCTATGGCCCTGTGTTGCAGGGTTAGGTCTGCTCTAAGCACGTCAACTGGGTCAGGCCCACAGATGAAAAAACATGGGGCATATGAGAGCAGAGCCTCTGCACGTAGTGGAAGGTGACCAAGCCCTTGCCAGTTGCCACAGACATAGGCGGGGAAGGGATCATAATGGTGGAAATTCAGAGGCCGAGGAGATTTCCCTGAGGCTCAGTGGGATGTTAGGCTGTGGCTGGGCAGGGCTTTTGCGATCCTTTCTGCCATCATGAGGTTGGATATAAGCAGCTGAAGTGACAAACACCTCAATCCTCTGGTGGATCTAGCCCCTAAATCTCCTGTTCAAAAGGAACTGAGGCACTTGGGAACAAATCTCATCCAAAGTCAGGGAGACGTAGGCCCCAATAGACCTGTGTCACTAGTGAAAAAAGGGTTTTAGGATCCCAAGTCATGTAAGCACTGCAGAAATGCCCCATCTTCTCCCTCTTCCCTCCCCCCTCCCCCGCCAGGTCTTTTACAGACCCTAGCAAACAATAGACGGTAAAACTATGACACAACTGGCAGCTATACTGTGTAAGAGGTCTTGGGGGAAGCAGAGGGTGGAGGAGGCCATATTGTGTAATGGGCTTCGGCGGGCAGGGCAGGAGGGCGACCATATTCTGTAACGGGCAGTGCAGAGGGGAAGGCCAGGGGCAGCCAGTGTAATGGGCACGAGGGTGTAGCCAGGGTTTTCTAGCCAATGTTTTGTGTCCATTCTTCTGGTCTCTAGATGGCAGCTGATCATGGGAATAACAAATGGACAGTGCTGAATATTCAAACTGTGGTTTTAATTAAAATGTTTAAGTGATTAAGAGTTGATAAATTAGGAATTAAAATTTGGAATTAAAAACGTCAAATCTTGTGAAGATTCAGGTGTATCCCTGTATTATGTCCTATACTGTAGCCCTGTTTTCAGCCAGTATCCTTTAAGGAGTTAAGCAATAAGATTTCATCCAGATTTGCTATTTTGCTCAGATTAATTAAAAAACAAAACAAAAAAGAAACCTTTTTTTGAAAAGATGATTATGGGAGCCACATATATTGGACATTTGGCGTTATGAAGAACAAATCTTTGGAGACCGTTATTCACACTGGTGATAAAACCAACTGAGCCCTTAGTAAGTGGTTAGGGAGATAATTCTGCTAGACAAGGACTTGGAATAAACAAGTTTGTTTTGCCTTCAGAAATCAGTGGAACTTCACAATCGTCTGCAAAGCTTGCAACAAATATTGCCTTCAGGGCGAGAAGTGACCGTGTGTCAAACTTCATGTAGAAAAAGGCACTTTTAGACTCAGGTTGTAGAATATATTCTAATGCCCCAAATGAAATTATTATTCCCTCTACCCATATACGACTGTGAACTGGCTAGTGGAATGTGTGGCGCTGAACCTTACAGGAAGGAATCAGTCCTGTGCTGTTGGTTATCAAACACTCCAATAGACCAGCTAGCGGCCCACAGGATTATCTCGTTGTTATTATTGCTGTGGCACTGAAGATCCACATGACTCTGAAACTTTTCAGGGTCTTGGAAAGGAACTATTTGCAGTTTTCTAATTTCAAGTTCCTGGACTTCAATGCTTGCATGCTCTGAGCTGTTCCAAGAAGCATAAGGGAGTTAGGTGCTAAGCTCTCACAGCAATTCAGTGGCAATTGGCTATGTGTGTTGTGTACATTACCCCCCTTTTGAAAAGTCCAACCCAAATGTGTAAAGCTCCTTGTTCTACCTGCCTTTTATCTGAGGTAACATATCTGGGTTATATTTTCAAAAACACTGAAGTGAATATCCAAAGTGACTTAGGTGCCTGAGTCCTGGTGACTTTCAGTGAGACTCAATTACTAAAGCTCAGCAGCCGAAGACTATTTTGAAAAATGGACTTAGGCACCTAAATCACTTGGACACCTTTTCAAATGTTACCGAGCTGATTATCTGATGTTGTTGGGTATTCAGAGCAGCAGGAGGTTCTTTTTGCAAACTATGCTGAGACTTTCAAATCTGCCTCAGGGAATTGAATGGGAACTCAGTGTCTAAATCACTTAGGCTGCTGTGGAAATATCAGCTGTAAACTTTCTGCGTAGAACTAGTGAATTATTTCTTCACAATCAGAATAACATTCACCCAGTAAACAGATTTGTTTTAGGATGGAGAGAAAAAAATATTTCATGACTTATCCTTTGAGACTACAAGTTTGACTATACCGACACTGTCTTAAAATAAACCGTAACTGTCCCTTGCTTGTTACATTCTGTTAGCAGATGTGCTTCAGGAGATGGCCCCTTCCCGCAGAAGGATATATAATGAATCAGAAAAGACGTTCCCTGTTTGGTGCAGAATATGATGCACAGGGCACGTTACCAGACATAACAGAGCCAGGGGAGCCCATCTGGGTTATGTCGTTCTATTTACTGGGAACAAGGAAGTACGTGACTGCGGTGGGGAGAGACGATGGCCTGAATAACCAAGATCCTGATCCCTGAAAATGCTGAGTGAGGAGGTGACATCCGACTCCAGCTGCTCACAGACCCGCCTTAGAGGTAAATTTACCTTTTCTTCCCTGGTCCTTGAGTCTGCAGGTTTTTGAAGGCATGTAAGTTTGCTAGGTAACTAATCCCGTGGCAATCCAAGGGCAATGGGGCAATGATCACTCTCAAGTTCCCAACCCAAAGCAAAATGACTGAATTTGAAAAAAGGACACCACCTGTCAGGTCACTGCTATCCTAGCTCCCTTGCTGGTTCCATCACCATGGTATCTGGGCACCTCTCTGTCTTGCATGGATCTGTCCTCCCACCACCCCAGTATGGTGCTGTTATCCCTGCTTTACCGATGGGGGACCTGGCTCACAAAGGGACAGATGGATAGAGGTATTTCAGCTCCTAAAGACAAAGATACCCTTACAGGGAGCTGAAATCGACGGGCGTTAGCTAATGACCCTACTCAGGCACTCATGTGCAATTTTAGGTACCCACCGGCCTTTGGAAATCTGACCTAAAGTCCCAAACGGTGCTCGTGACAAAGGACAGAATTCAACCAACGTCTGCGAAGTCTAAGGCAAGCTCTTCAAACCCTGGGGCATCCTTGATTCCCCTTTCACCTTCCCTCTGTGAAGCCCACAAGGCTTTACTTTTCTTTCTGGCACTGACCTCGCTGGGGTGCCAAGGGGCTGGGTGAGATGATGTGGGGAAAAGGGAGCTGATATTTGCTGCTGTGCTGGATTCTAGGGGAGGAGACACAGGCCATAAGCAGGCTTGGCAGAATTCATGGGTGGAGGGGGGTTGGCTGCACTTTTGGGGACTAATTCTGATTTTTGATGCTTTTTCCTTCAATTTTTAACAATTTCAATTTTTACATCTGCAGGAAATTTGGTGGGGAGCAGAGTTGGGGTGTGGGTTAGGGCAGCGCTGACAGCAGGGCTGTGGGGGGGATACCAGCCGCGACCCAGGAAATACAGGTGGCTCCCTGCACAGCTGAGTGGTATTTAAGACCTGGCTTGACAAAGCCCTGGCTATGATGATTTAGTCAAGGTAGATCCTGCTTTGAGCAGGGGGTTGGACTAGATGACTTCCTGAGGTCCCTTCCAACCCTCATCTTCCAGGAGTCTTTCCTAGAAGTCCATTTTTCTTACAATTCACTTGCAGCAGGCTTCCCCCTGCACACTCCCCACTGCAATCCCCAGCTCTGTTTTCTTGGTTTGTTTCTTTGTTGTGGCTTCCCTTCAAATGTAAAATCATGACCCATTTCAGCCATGGCGCACCAACCTGTTTTGTTCTGCTTATAGACACTAGGCAGTGACAGATGTGATTATCTGAAGCAATAGCTATCTAGTCAGTCTCCTATATCTGTCTGCGCTGCTGTGTCTGAGTCCCATCACCACAGTATTTGAGTGCTTTCTGCCATCTGCCAAGTTACTGCACAGCTTTCCAGAGACACCAACATTTTGTGGAACCTGCAGTCTGCCCAGATAGGAAATACCTCCCAGAGACCAAGAGAGATGGCGTTTACCCTCCCCAGCCTCCATTCTGCACTCAGCTATTGTTCCGGTACCCAGCAAAGGGAGACCATGAAAACAATGTTGACATCTTATGGAGTGAATGTTGTTTGTTTATCTCACAGAGTGAATTTCTTTCCCGTAGATACACCCCATGGTGGCCCCAGAAGAGGGAAATCAAACGTCCATCACAGAATTCGTTCTCCTGGGATTCGGGACCCTTCCTGAACTGCAAATCCTTTTCTTCCTGCTGTTTCTAGTGATCTACATCGCAACCATGACCAGGAACATCCTCATCGTGGTGCTAGTTGTGTCCGATCAGCATCTTCACACCCCCATGTACTTCTTCCTGGGGAACTTGTCCTGCTTGGAGACCTGCTACACCTCCACCATCCTGCCCAGGCTGCTGGCCAGTCTCCTGACTGGGGACAGAACCATCTCAGTCAGTGGGTGCATCACACAATATTATTTCTTTAGTTTTCTGGTGGCTACAGAATGCCTGCTCCTATCGGTGATGTCTTACGATCGGTATTTAGCCATAGTCAAACCACTTCACTATGCAGCCCGTCTGAGTGGCAGATCTTGCCTCCAACTCGCAGCTGGCTCTTGGATAGGTGGCTTCCTAGGTAGTAGCGTATCAGTGTTGTCAGTATCACAATTAAATTTCTGTGGTCCTAATGGCATTGACCATTTCTTTTGTGATTTTATCCCTCTTGTAAAACTCTCCTGCAATGCTGATGGAAATGTTGGCTTTCATGCTCTGCTTGATATTCTCCCTGGTCCCATTCCTACTGACCGTGATGTCCTACATCTGCATCATCGCCACCATCCTGAGAATCCCTTCCACCATCGGGAGGCAAAAGGCCTTTTCCACCTGCTCCTCCCACCTCATCGTGGTGTCCATTTATTATGGAACTCTGCTAATTGCCTACATGTTCCCCACAGCCCACACGCTGAAAGACTGCAAAAAGTTCTCTCTCTTGTCTACATGGTCCTGACTCCCCTGGTCAATCCCCTCATCTACACCCTGAGAAACAAAGAGGTGAAGGGGGCCCTGAGGAAAGCTGGCAGGAAATTCATGTTAAGACAATGGTAGCTAACCAGGTTCCTTAGCTTGAAGTAAAATAGATATGCCAGAGGCTGGTTTAGGGCCTGAACTGAAGCGTCACTGGGCTGTGTCATGCTCTTGGAGTCACAGCCAGGGGTGGAAGTGGAGATGGACAGACTGTTGGAACCTGTGACCCGTTCTTGTTAGAGCCTTTATCAGATGCCACAGCTGGGTGCGATTGGGCGGGTGGGAGATTTGAACTAGTGGCTGCTCAGAGTTCAGCCAATGACGGGGGATTGTGCTCAGTGAGACGGTGCAGGGAAAACACACTGAGCTGGGCATCCATTCACTGCAGGGTAAGAGACTTAGACACACACACACATACACAAATCTATGATGCCTACGTTATATAAATATATGGTGGCAACGTAAGCCTGGCACTCCAGCATTAGGAAATTGTGAAATTAATTTTTGTTCCTTGTTGTGTATTTAATCCCTGGGCTTCTTTCTAAAGGTACAGGAATCAAAAGGAAACCGTCTAACCTGTGCTGCAGGGCCCAGCAGAGGCCTATTACTGGCCCATTCTTAGCAGTGACATAGGGCCAGTTTCTCAAGATACTTGAGTGCCTGGGGTGAGGCTGCAGAGGTCATGGCCAGAGGCAGAAACACAGGGGCTGTAGCCTTTTCCTGCAAACACTTAGTCACCTACAGGGTCGCAGGCAGCTGAGCAGGGATTTTGTGAATCCCAGGAGGGCCGGATTCTGGGGTTCAGGTGCCTAAAGGGGAAGCTTTGTGACTCCAGCCCTAGGCCCACATCCTCGTGTTACAACTGGGGAAACTAAGGCAGAACGAGGTGCAGTTACCTGCCCGGATTCGCTTAGCGGGTGAGTGGCTGGGACAGGCATGGAAACCAAGCGTCCAGAGTCCTAGTTCAGTGCCCTGTCTGCTCCACCATGTCCACTTGTAGTTGACAATGGCACCTAAGGCTGTTAGGAGCCCAACTCCCAATCACTGGTCGTAGGATTTAGGTGCCTCTTATGGGAAAACCCAGCCTGTACATTTACAGCCAAACCAGTATCCTGAGAATTCCCCCCACGCCCAGGGGATGTTTTCCACCAGCTCCTTCCCATGTTTTACCATTATTTAGGAGACACCAATAACTCTGTGTCTGTTACCAAAGCCTAGATCAATAAAAACTAAACAAAGCTAAAAACGTCTCTTTCTGTCGTCTTTGTTGTCAGATCTCCCATTGTCTGTACCCTTCGTGTCTGGTGTGAGAAATCAATATGTAAAGGTTTTTTCTACATGTAGACGTTGCACCACTTTAGCTATCCTGGCAATATGCAATAAAGAGCTGGAAGGAGCTAGAGTGAGAGGCAAGCTCAGAAAGCTGAAGTGAAATTTCAGGGAGTGAGTGAGGGGAAACCCTTCGACTGGGTGAATTGCTCCAGCCCGGAAGAGCTGGGGGTAGCCTGCTATGGGAGGAAGGATTCTGACCAGAGGGCTGTTTGGGGTGTTTGCAGCTGCAGGTAAGACTTCTGGGTTTAGTTTTGAACTTGAAGTTAATGTATGAAACCAATGGGAGAGCTGTTGTGATTTGCACTGGAGAAAGCCTGTGTGGAGTTTATTGGGGAACAAAGAAGGGAAACTGAGGTGCGGGGCCGATTTTTAGGCTACTCTGAGGCTTCAGGTGGTGCCACGCAGGATCCACTCATCCACAGCGAGTCGATGCAATTATAGTGATGCGCTTATATCGATATAGTTCATTCACATATGGGAATGGCAATAAGACAGACCAATGCTGGAGACCTCCACATTTGGAAACTGTGGCTGCACTAGAGGTTGTACTGACATGACATAAAGTCACACCACTAACCAAATAGTGATACTGGTGCAAAATCTGGGTGGAGACCTCGCCCAACAAGTGAGCCCCAGTGAAAATACGTCAGGACGTTTGTGGCTATGAAATGAACTCCGATAATCCAAGGAAAGGGGCTTTTGCATTAACATGAGTGCTGATAATTTCCCAAATCAAAAAGGGCTGACTGATGGAAAGAGAGGCTGGTGTGAATAACGCACAGCTGGACACTTGGGTGCGTCTACGCTGCCGCCGGGGCTATGGTGGATAATGGAGGGTGAAGTCTGGTAAAGGTTGGATTAGGGTGTAAAACAGGCACTATGGGGAAGACAAGGTTAATGTGGCCAGGATTTTATGTGTCTCGTCTAACAATCTCTGGATGGCAGCTGACCACAGGAATGACAAATGGACAGTAATAAATATTAAACCACAATTTCAGTAACCAAAAATTGAGTGATTAATAGTCGATAAACTCGGAATTAAAAATGAAAGCCACAGTGTGACAATTCAGGGCCATCCCGGGGTTATAGCCCATTTTCAGTTTAGATCTGTCTCCTTCAAAGAGTTAAGCAAAGAGATTTCATCTTTATCTGCAATATGTTTGCCAGAGATCAATTAAAAAAACAAACAAAAACCCGCCTGCTTTTAAAAATGCAATTATAGGAGACCCAAATATTCAATATTGGGCGTTATGAAAACAAAGCTTTGACAACACAAAATTATCCCCATGGGTGATAAAGGACTGAGACCTCATTACATGGCTATGGAGCAAATTATGCTACTAGAGGACTGGGACTAACAATTTTCTAGTTTGTTTTTCATTCAGAACTAAGTGTATATTTGTATTCTTCCATAAAAGCTGGAACGAACCTTTTCTTCAGGGGAAGAAGGGACAGTATGT
This sequence comes from Emydura macquarii macquarii, assembly GCF_026122565.2. NCBI lineage: Eukaryota > Metazoa > Chordata > Testudines > Chelidae > Emydura > Emydura macquarii. The sequence goes on along the minus strand of NW_027133851.1, from coordinate 118,309 downwards.
CACAAACTGGACACAATACACCAAATGCGGCCTCACCAATGCCGAATAGAGGGGAATAATCACTTCCTTCAATCTGCTGGCAATGCTCCTACTAATGCAGCCCAATATGCTATTAGCCTTCTTGGCAACCAGAGCACACTGCTGACTCATATCTAGCTTCTTATCCACTGTCACCCCCAGGTCCTTTTCTGCAGAACTGCTGCCTAGCCCATCGGTCCCCAGTCTATAGCTGTGCATGGGATTCTTCCGGCCTAGATGCAGGACTCTGCACTTGTCCTTGTTGAACCTCATCTGATTTTTTTTGGCCCAATCCTCCAATTTGTCTAGGTCACTCTGTATTCTACCCCTACTTTCCAGCATATCTACCACTCCCCCTAGCTTAGGATCATCCACAAACTTGTTGAGGGTGCAATCCATCCCATTATCCAGATCATTAATGACGATGTTGATACTGACACACAGTGATTCCTGCCTAGAAATTAAGGTTGATCTTGGGTTTAATGCACTTGCACTAAAAACTCTGTTTAATTCCTGTCTTTGACATGGATGCCGTATGTGGCATTAAGTAGGTCACTTAAGTTGAAGTTCACAAACCAAAGTTAGTGGGAGTTGTGTGTCCAAATCCCCCAAGCAGGCTAGGAAACTTCAACCTTAAACACTGTGGATTGGTCTTCAGCTGGTAGAACCCAGCTGTCACTCTTCTGGAGCCAGAGCCCCACCTGGCGTAAATCAGCTATGACTCCACTGGAGTCACAAACTCCTTGTCTGAATTTACATAAATTAGACTCATAGACTTTAAGGTCAGAAGGGACCAATATGATCATCTAGTCAGACCTCCTGCACAACGCATACCACAGAACCTCACCCACCCACTCCTGAAATAGACTTCTAGCCTATGACTCAGTTATTGAAGTGCTCAAATCATGGGTTAAAGACTTCACGGTACAGAGAATCCATCAGCAAGTGGATTACTTAAGTGTCCCTGTGCCTCGGTTTCCCCCCTGTAAAATAGGGGTAATCACACTTCCCAACCTGACTGCGGCATTGTGATGTTTAAGTCTGTTCATGATTAAGGGATGCTCAGATACCACACTGATGAGGTCTATGTAAATACCTAGGAAATACAGATAAGTGGATTTGCAGCATCTGGGAATCTAACCTTCAGTGTCTCAGTTTCCCTCTCTTTAACGAGAGGATCAAGCCCTCTCCCTACTTCACAGGACTGATGGAAGGTTACATTTATCGTTGGCTGTGGCGTGCTCAGACTCTGCCATGTTTGGCATCGTTTAGCTACCTAAATAGACATTGCAATCACAAGGAATGGGTTCTCAGCTAGATCCCACTGAGATCACAGGCCAAGTTCTCATTGGCTTCAGTGTTACCAGCACTGGGCCTACATGTGTTACTGGCTGATGAATTAACACTACAAAGGCAAATCTCTGTGGGTGCCTGGGGCACTGTGATCTGACCCAAGTGCCGAGTGCCCCAACATGGCTAATGAGATGTTTTGGTTTATCAATTTTAGACTCAAATTTTACAGCCAGCAGGGACCATCATGATCATCTAGTCTGCCCTCCTGTATATCGCAGGCTGCAGAAACTCACCCACCCACTCCTGTAATAGACCCATAACCTCTGGCTGAGTTACTGAAGTCCTCAAACCTTTATTTAAAGACTTCAAGTTACAGAGAATTTACTATTTACTCTAGTTCAAACCAGCAAGTGATCCTTGCCCCGCACTGCAAAGGAAGGAGAAAAAAACCCTGGTTTCTCCCAACCTGACCTGTAGAAGAATTCCTGTCCAACCCCAAGTATGGCGATCAGTTTGACCCTGAGCACGTAGGTGAGAGCAACCACCAGGCAGCTGGGAAAGAATTCTCTGTAGTAACTCAGAGTCCTCCCCATCTAGCGTCCCCTCTCCAGCCGTTGGAGATGTTTGATAATAGCAGTTTTGGATGTGCCATTTTGGCAGATGAACAGGAAGCATTTGGAAATGGATCATCATATAAAAGGAAAAGGAAAAGATGGGGAATGTGGCTCTAATCAAAGAAATTCTGTTTGCTTTATGATTACTAGAGAGCAGCAAAGGATAAAAAATTAGAAGGAAGCAACGTTCTGGGTGCCACATTTCAGGAAAGATGTAGATAAATTGGAGAATGTCCAGAGAAGAGCAACAAAAATGATTAAAGGCCTAGAAAACATGACCTGTGAGGCCAACTGATAAAACTGGGTTTGTTTAGTCTGAAGAAGAGAAGACTGAGGGGGGACATGATGACAGTTTTGAACTTCATAAAAGGTTGTTACAAGGAGGAGCGAGAAAAATTGTTCTTTTTAACTTCTGAGGATAGGATGAGAAGCAATGGGATTAAATTGCAGGAAGGACTTTTTAGGTTGGACATTAGGAAATACTTCCTGACTGTGAGGGTAGTTAAGTGTGGGAATAAATTGCCCAGGGAGGTTGTGGAATCTCCATCACTGGAGATTTTTAAGAGCAGATTAGACAAACACCTGTCAGGGATGGTCTAGATAATGCTTAGTCCTGCCATAACCGCAGAGGACTGGATTCGATGACTTCATCGTGAAGTCTCTTCCCGTCTTACGATTCTATGGTTCTATGATTAGAGGAACTGGATGGAAGATGATAATTCATAGATTTTTAAGGCCAGAAGAGACCACTGTGATCTTCTAGGCTAACCTCCTCTTTTAAACACAGGCCATAGGACATCCCTGAATTAATTCCTGCTTCAAGTCCATTAGTTGTGGTTGCACTAGAGCAGATCTTTCACAAAACAAATTCTGTCAGAGCCAGCTCCTCTGTGAAATGACAATGATGAGTACAAATCAAAATACATTGCTCATGTTACTCTTATTATTGTATTGCCATGACCATCAGTTATTGATAGCAATCAAATAAGCAATTTTCAAAGTAGTCTAAGCAAGCTCCAGCCCATATATTATTATTATAGCACCCTGAGGCCCTAACTGAAATCAGACTGCTCTCTTCTCCCACTGATACTGATTTGCCACAGGTGATACTCCTTTGACAGAAATGGAGTTATTATAGATGCCTAGACTTTAAGGTCAGAAGGGATCATTATGATCATCTAATGTGACCTCCCGCACACTTAAAGATCTTCACATAGAACTGGCTCCTGTATTATTTTTGAACATTTTTGTTCCAAAACAATTTGCTGAAAATAAATTATATTTTTGAACGTCCCCCAAAAGTATATATGTTTATTTCAAATGGCAATTTTAAACCTTTGTTTCTCTTTTCAAAAACAAACAAAACTATAGTTCTGTTTTCAGATTTCCACTCATACCTTTCTCTTCCTAGTAACAGTGGGAAAAATTAGAAGAGTGAAAGGAAAAATGTAGGGGAAAAGCAGGGGGAAAATCACATCATACACACTTTGTCTCCTTTTTTAAAAAAAAATTGCCAGATTTTCAGTGGAAGAGAGAGTAAAAAACAGGGAGGGAAATTGGAAAAATAAAAACAAAATTCTGAAAACCAAAAGTCAACCAACATTTTATTTTGTTTTCAAAACCCAAACAAAACATTTTCTTATGGCATGGTTAAAACAAAACAAAACAAAACAAAACAAAACAAAACAAACAAAATTATTTTTATAGTGTTATTTCCTCATTTTTCCACATTAAAATGCACTAATATACAACTTTTTGTGAAAATAATTATATAAAATTATCATTTGATTAAAAATGTTTGCATTAAACATTAAAAGCTTTTGATTAGTTGTAGGAGTTACTCCTGTTTTACACCACGAAAGAGGGAGGAGAATTAGCCCCTGTGACTCCAGTGGTATTACTCCTGATTTACATCTGGGTGTGAGATCAGTGAATCAATACCATGGACTTTACTAGAATTCCTCCACATGTATCCCAGGAAGAGGGAGGGGAGAATAAAGTGCAGAGTGTTTGATTTTTGGAAAACTAAGTCTGAGTTTTTCAAATTCATTTAGAGGAACCGGATTCCCAGACCCCTCTTTTAACTGTGAAAGTTTAAGCCTAAAGCACTTCTGGACACAAATTCATAAATACAAATACTTAGTCTATTACACTAGCTTGGATTTTTGAGACATTGACCACCAGTTCAATGTGTCTTTATTCTCCATTTAACAACGTTAAGATTTCTTGGGAAACTTGAATTTTCCAAATAGTTTCCACAGAGCAGTTTTCACATCTTTGTTTTTCAGGCTGTAGATTACGGGGTTTAACATGGGTGTTAAGATGTTGTACTGGATGGAAATTATTCTATCAAGATCAGATGCTTCAGAGGCAGGCTTCATGTACCGGAAACAACCTGTGCCGTAGTATAAAATAACCATCGTGAGGTGGGAGCTGCAGGTGGAGAAGGCTTTACGCCTCCCCTCTGCCAAGCGTGTCCTCAGGATGGTGGAGATTATGTAAATGTAGGAGACCAGGGTGAGGAGCTTGATTCAAAAATGATAGCAGATGTAAGAAGCACCAGTCTAGGGGCCAGTGTCTCAGAACAGGACAACACTAGGAGCGGAGGGGGCTTGCAGCTGAAATGGTTGATTTCATTGGGACCACAGAAGTGTAAGCTTAATACAGAGACAGTGTTGGCCAATGCATACAAGAACCCAGATATGCAAGAGCCACAAAGCAAGTGACAACAGACTTGCTTATTCATGGTCCCCACGTAATGCAGCGGGTTGCAGATGGCAGTGTACCGATCATACGCCATTGCCGAGAGAATGAAAACTCCAGTGCCACCTGACAAAAGGAAGAAGAAGTTCTGTGCAAAGCAGCCGTTGGCTGATATTGTCTTTCTCTCTGCTAGGAAGTTCTGCAGCATCTTAGGGACGGTGACTGAGGAATAGCAGATGTCCACAAAGGACAAATGGAACAGGAAGAAGTACATGGGGGTGTGGAGTTGAGGATCGCTGCTTATCACCAGCATGATCCTCATGTTCCCCAACAGGGTTATAGCATAAATAACCAAAAACACCAGGAAGAGGAAGAACTGGAGGTGTGGGTCATTGGAAAGTCCCAGGAGGATGAATTCTGTCACCATGGTTTGATTTTCCATATTCATGTATTCCTCAACATGATGAGCTGTAAAACATAAACTGAAGGAGTCACATAATAAAAATACATTAACAAAACGAGGACCTCAGTCCTCAATCCTACCACATCCTTGGGTGAATAATTTTTCATCACGCTGAGCATCAGTTTCCCTGTCTGTAATATGTGGATAATGATAGGGATGCTCCTTTAAAAAACTATCTGAGAACTGCTGATGAAGCTTTAATGATAAAGTTTGCAGACATCACAAAATTTGGGGGAGTGGTAAATAATGAAGAGGACCGATCACTGATGAAGAAGAATCTGGATCACCTGATAAGATGGGTGTAAGCAAAAATAGGTGTTATTCAATATGTCTACATGTAAATGTATATATATATGGGAACAAAGAATGTAGGCTGCATTTACAGGATGGGGGACTCTATCCTGGGAAGAAGTGATTGAAAAAGACTAGGGGTTTATGGTGGATAATTAGCTCAACTTGAGCTCTCAGTGCATCATTGTGGTCAAAAGGGCTAATGCGATCCTTCGATCTATAAACAGGGGAATCTAGGGCAAGAGTAGAGAGGTAATTTTACCTCTGTGTTTGGCATTCGTGTGACTGCTGCTATAATACTGTGTCTAGTTTTGGTTCCCACAGTCCAAGAGGGATGTGGATAAATTGAAGAGGGTTCAGAGAAGAGCTACAAGAATCATAAAGGATTAGAAAACCTGCCTTTGATAGACTTAAAAAACTCTATCTATTGAACTCAATCTATTTAACTTAACAAAGAAAAGGTAAGTGGGTGGCTTGATCACGGTCTATAAGAATCTACATAAGGAACAAATATCAGGTAACAGGCTCTTCAATCTTGCAAAGAAAGGTATAACATGATCCAATGGCTGGAAGTTAAAGCTAGATGTATTCAGACTGGAAATAAGGCATAAACTGATAACAGTGAGAGCAATAATTTGACTAGGGTCATGGTGGATTCTCCATCACTGAGAATCTTAAAATCAAGATTGGATGTTTTTCTAAAAGATCGGCCCTACAACTAATTTTGGGGACGTTCTCCGACCTGTTCTATATAGGAGTTCAGACTAGATTACCACAATGGTCCTGCTGGACTGTGGAGTCTATGAAAATGCTATATACAGGCAGGTGCTATCATTATTATTCATCCACTACTTTCATGCTACCAGACACCCAGACTGTAAGTTCACCCAGGCATGAGGGCTATCCAAAAGGATTTAGGCACCCAACAACCAATTTAGTACCATAAATTCCAGATATAGGTGTCACTGAGATTCACCAAACACCTTCTCATCTGCCCCTGAATCCTGTAGGCCTCTAAACTCACCCAGCACCTAAATTTCCACCGTGTAAGCTCCGTAGGCACCTATGTTTCTGCTACTTGGCATGTGCAGTGTTATGCATTGACACCTGTTTCCAGCCTGTGCCCTTGAGCAATGTATGAACCAGGGGCAGACAGGTGTTCCTCCATCTAACTTGTCCGTGTGTCCCTTGGGTGTGCTCAGACCACGCCTAACTCAGCACAAAATGGCCAGGAGGGAGAGGCCATCTCTGATGACCTTTAGCCCACTGGTTAGTGAGCTCATCTGCATGTAGGACATCACTAGCGAAAGTCCCCCTCTGCCTGAAAGGGAGCCAGGATTTGAAGAGGGCAGTGCCATCTGTCTGGTGAGTGCCCACATTTCTGGGCTATTCTGATGCAGGGCTCCCTCAATATCCATCCATCTGCCACCATTTAGAATATGCCTAGCTCCATTCTATCTGGAACCCCCCTTCAAGTAGTTGAAGGCTGCTATTAGATTTCCCCTCACTCTTCTCTTCTGCGGACTAAACAAGCCCAGTTCCCTCAGCCTCTCCTCAGAAGTCGTGTGCTCCAGCTCTCTAGGACTTGGAAGTGAAGCATTTGAGTCTTTGCTCAGCCATGAACTGCCTGTGGGATCCTGCGCATGTCAGCATAAACCAGATTTTTCAAGGCATTCCAGCACCTAACGACACAGTCACATGTCTAGAGGGTTTGCAGACGTGTCTACATACCTAACTCCCATTGAGTTCAATAAGAATTAAGTATCTGGGTTGGATCAAGTTATGTGTGCTTTTGAAAATCTCACTGATGCTATCTCCATCTTTAGGCACTGCAATATCTTGAAAAATCTGGTTCTTGGTCACAGGCTGCCTCAGTTCCTCACCTGTAATAAGAGGGATAAAGGCACGTCCCTCTCTCACGGGGTGTCTGAGGATAAGGATGTTAACAATTGTTAGATACTGAGACACTATGGTAATATAAGTATGATAAGTACTGAAAATAGACCGCACTTTCCATGCCTAGATCTAAAAGCACTTTACATTGCAGATAAATGTCATCATCACCATTTTAGAAATGGGCAAAATGAAGAAAAAATCCTTTCCGATATTCAGTGGCAGCACTGGGAATAAAACCAAGGTCTCCTGAATGCCAGTGGTGATTATTTCATTTTCTTTAGAAAAGGAGAGGTGCACAAACCAACGTTAAACTGAATGAAACTGACCTGGAATTCAGGCACTGATCACAGACAATATGAGGTTTCATTGCTATCATGAAATGTGCAGACCTGCTCAAGTGTACATCTAATTCCTCTGAGGAAAGTCACTGAAAAACTTACTCTCGGCAGGAAAATTTCTGCAAAGAGAGGGGATCTGTAGAGCCTTGAACAATCACTGAAAATGTAAGACCCTCTCCTCCACCTGGCTGAGAGATTAACATTTTATACCTGAAAAATGTATGAAAAAGTCCATCTTCTTTCGCTTAAGACCTAATCCCTGATGTTTCTCCTGCTTACCAACCTTCCCCTTATTCTGGGCCAGTAACTAATTACACTTAACCTACCATGTGTTAGAAATAACCAGACAGGTTGTCCCGGGGGTGGATTGGGGAGATGGAACCCTTTATTGCCTGCTCGTTCCACCTCGATGCTGCGAGTGAGCAACGAGGGGGTTGCTTTACAATTCTTTTATCCATACCAGTATGTAAATGTACACATTTCCAGCAACTCCCCATAGACCCTTATTTGGTTACACTGACACCTATAGAATGAATATTAACAACTACATAATGAATATAATTACACCCGCCCCTGTTTGTTGTTTACAGGATTACCATACAGAGGGCAGGTACATCACCTTAAAACCTATACATTTTACACTAACATTCTTTGAAGTAAAGGCATGCCAGAGGGGAAGGAAAATAATGCTTTCTTCCCACCAAAGACTTGCACAGGAGTAGTGATAGACTCATCCCCTGCGCAGATGGCCAGGAAGGGAGGAGAAGAAGAGAGATAACAGACTCTAACTAGAATTCATACCAATTAACAGAAACAAGGTTTGCCCTTGCCTTGACCCCATTCCCTCTAGTTTAGGCCTGACTACTTGTCCAGCTTTTAATTCTTTACTCTCCTACAGAAGAATTTACCCCATTACAGTGACCTGGATAAGTTTATGGGTGTTAGGTGTGTAGGTGCTTTTGAAAACTTAACTACTAACTAGGGTGACCAGATAGCAAGTGTGAAAAAACAGGACAGGGTGTGGAGGGTAATGGTTGCCTGTATAAGAGAAAGCCCCAAATATCAGAACTATAAAATCAGGACACCCTGGTCATGCTACTACTAACTATGGTATGTAATCTATCATTTAAACCAGCTTCTGTACCAGACAACTGGAGGATAGCTAATGTGACACCAATTTTTTAAAAAGTCTCCAGTGGTTATCCCAGTAATTACAGGCTGTTAAGCCCAACTTCAGTATCAGCCAAATTGGTTGAAACTATAGTAAAGAACAAATTATCAGATACATAGATGAACACAATTTGTTGAGGAATGGTCATCATGGCTTTTGTAAAGCAAAAACATGCATCACCAATCTACTAAAATTATTTGATGGGGTCAACAAACATGTTATGTGATCACAAGGTGATCAGGTGGATATAGAGTACTTGGACTTTCAGAAGGTCTTTGACAAGATCCATCACCAAAGGCTCTTAAACTGGTAGTTGTGCTCAAGGCAGGATTAAATCAACTTAAAAAGAGTAATTCATTTATAGCTTTTAGCCTAGAGGTTGTGATATCCCTAGTGCAAGCCCTCCGTCCGCCTCAGGATGAGAAGAGGGTTGAACAGGAATCTGCCATCTCTCAGGTGGGTGTCCAAACTATTGAGCGATGGGGTATTTGGATCTGCAGCTCCCGCCATCTCTTCTCTTCAGGTGTTACATTTTGGATGAATAAAATGAGTCATGGGGCAGGGAAGAAATAGAAAAAGTGCACGAAAGTGACTCTGTAGCATGGTGGTATATTCACTCACTTCCTGTGTTGCTTTAATTATTTATTCATAGTGGAACTGCATCAGCAAGAGAGATTAATGGATTGCCCACATCAGAACATCCATTAGCCCAGCAGTTAGCACCTTCCATGGGAGGTGGCAGAGTCCTGTTCAAATCACTTCTTCTCCTGAGGCAGAGGGTGATTTGAACCAGTGGTCTCCCACAAATGTAGCATCCATCTTCAAAACAGGGAAGGAAGAGATTCCACACAACTACAGACCGATCAGCCTCACCTCAGTCCCTGGAAAAATCATGGAGCAGGTCCTAAAAGAATCCATTTTGAGGCACTTGGAGGAGAGACAGGTGATTGGCATGGATTCACAAAGGGCAAGTCATGTCTGACCACCTGATTGCCTTCTATGATGAGATGATTGGCTCTGTGGATGTGGGAAAAGTGGTGGATGTGATATACTTTGACTTTAGCAAAGCTTCTGATATGGTCTCCTAAAGTATTCCTGCCAGCAAGTTAAATAAATAGGGGTTTGACACATAGACTATAATGTGGATAGAAAGCTGGCTAGATCATCGGGCTCAATGGATAGTGATCAATGGCTCGATATCTAGTTCACACCCAGTAACAAGTGGAGTGCCTCGGGGATGAGTGCTGGGGCCAGTTTTGTTTAACATCTTCATTAATGATCTGGGTGATGGGGTGGATTGCACCATCAGCAAGTTTGCGAATGACTCTAAACTGGGGGGACTGGTGGAGGTATAGGATACGGAACAACCTAGACAAATTGGGGGACTTTACTGCAGAACTGCTGTCTTGCCAGTCGGTCCCCATTCTGTAGTGCAGGAGAACAAGGAGCAATGATCTCAAATTGCAGTGTGGGAAGTCTAGGTTGGATATTATGGAAAACCTTTTCACTAGGAGGAAGGAGAAGCACTGGAGTGGGTTACCTAAGGAGGTGGTGGAATCTCCATCCTTCTAGGTTTTTAAGGCCTGGCTTAACAAAGCCCTGCCTGGGATGATTTAGTTCAGGTTGGTCCTGCTTTGAGCAGGGGGTTGGACAAGATGACCACCTGAGGTCCCTCAACCCCTCATCTTCCATGATTCTATAATTCTATGATCCTGGGTGAGTACCCATACCACTGGACTAAAGCTATATGGGAGGGCTTTCTTCCCCTCTCTCTGCCCGTTGTAAGAAATGCTGTAGTCACAGGACTCCAAAAAAGGTTCACAGCTGAGGATCCCAAACACAAATCATTGAAAGAGGCAGTGCTTAACACAACCCCCTTTCCTCAGCATCTCCTACTGGCTAGCTTAGGCGAGGGGCCAGCCAGGGTTCTTTCTTTACAATAGCTGTTCTCAGAAAACTATCTCCCTGCATTCCTTGAATGGGAAGACTCAGCACCTAACGAAGGCTTTGTGAATCCCAGTTATTTTCAAGGCACCTAGAAGTTAGTAGTTGTGACTCTGACCATCAAAACACTTACATCCTGTTGTGAATCTAGGCTTAGGTGCCCATATACCCTGATGAACCAGGCCCACGGTGCCTGAAATGTAGGCACAGAAATACCTGTCTTTTTGTGGATCTAGTCCCAAATGACTTCTTTAGAACTGAACTAATTTAGACCAAATGAGGATCTGGTTTTTGCAGTATCTCAATAGCTTTGGTAACTGCTGGAAAATGGTGAACAACGTGACACCTGCATCTGGTAGTGGGTTTTGGGGTCTAGATCCACTAAGGGAACTTAGTCTTATACGGGGCTATAAGGAGGTGCCTTCCTCTTCTCTGGTGTGAATCAGGAATAATTCCACTGAAGTCAATGTAGTTGTACTTTTATAAAGCTTGTGTCAGTGAGAGAGGAACAAGACCCATTCTTTCCATTTGAAAGAGGCTGTGAATTTCATGACATGAGGACATGAAAACACTTGTATTTTTTGATTTGGCCATGAAATGAAATCAACGCTATGTCCCAATACTCCAGGTTTCCTACAGCCAAAATCCATTTGTCTTCAGTGGAGATTTTGGTGGTATATCATAGAACCATAGAAGATTAGGGTTGGAAGGGACCTCAGGAGGTCATCTAGTACAATCTGCTGCTCAAAGCAGGACCAACACGAACCAAATCATCCCAGCCAGGGCTTTGTCAAGTCGCACCTTAAAAACCTCTTAGGATAGAGATTCCACCAACTCCCTAGGTGTTATGCCAGGCACCGCTGCTCACAGCTGCCTGCAGGTTCTGGATACCAGGTGAGGAATAAAAACATGCCCACACCACTTAGGTACACTTATCTTTAATCACGTCTTACGCTCCAAACAGCAACGGGAGACTCTATGGCGAGCTGCGAAGCGGGCTGCTTCGGGATTTTGCCACGCAATCCAAGTGGATTCATGGCTGAGTCTCATTGCGCAATTTGCATTTCAAGCTTTTATACAGCGTTCTGTAGGGAACAGCAGCATTGGCTAATTTACAGCACCTGACCTTGCTTCCTCACTTTCCTCCTCTTTTGGCACCACACACAAATTCACACAGCCTTGCACAGCCTGTTTACCAAGCTGAGCAGTGCCCCTTATCAAACCGGTTCTGACCAGGCCCATCAAGCCCCTATCTCTGTCCAACGCGTCACAAATATCTTCCGCGGCCTACACGAGGTAACACATTCCACTGCTTTACCACCCTCCTAGTGAAAAAGTTTTTCCTAATATCCAACCTAGACCTCCCCCACTACAACTTGAGACCACTTCTCCTTGTTCTGTCATCTGCCGTCACTGAGCACAGCCTATCTCCATTCTCTTTGGAACCTTATTTCAGGTAGTTGAAGGCTACTGTCAAATACCCACTTACTCTTCTCTCTTAAAATGTTCTTCCTATTTTTATCAACCGTTTCAGGAATAACAGTGAAGGGATCTATGATAGTTTCTTGAATAGAATAGAACAGAACAGAATAGAATAACATTCTAACCTGTTGGCTTCTGGACAGGCCAGCTCCAGAAAAAGTCTCTTCACTTTGTTATTGCTTACCATTTTTCCCAACACAGTCCAGTTCTGTTCACCTGATGGACATGAATCCTGGGATGTCTATCTATCTATCTATCTCCCCCATGTATGTGTGTGTAGGTAGCTCTGGAATTCACAATGGAAGCTTTTGAGGATGGAGTTTTTAAAATTATGAAGGGAATGAGGAGCACAAATCTGACTGAAAGTCAATGTAACTTGTGTTTCAATCCTAGCACCCTTAAGCCCTTCTTCAAATCAAAATCTGCATGACCGTGGGTGACAGATTTAACGGAATGGGACTGTTAAAAAAGATTTTGTGGGACCTTTGGAAGATGGGATCTATTTAAAAGTTCAAGGTTAAAGTGTTTGTTTTTTCAAAACTGGCAGTTCTGTAATGAGAGGCTGCTTAAGAGCATCTATCCCTCACTCCCCACCAGGCAAAACTTAAGTGTGCTGACCCACTCCGTAGTACTCAGAGCCTGAACTCTAGCCTGATCCAAAATGTTTACACAGGTATTTTCAGGAATGTAACACATTCCTTGCGAGCCCAAATTGCAGACTTGGGCTCTGAGATTCGCTGCGGTTGGATCCTCCTTGCTGTGTAGAAAAAACGTTAAGATGTTGTAGTCGGGAGGTGTGGTCTCCCTCTGAGATTGATGGAGAGGGAGAGCCAACCCCCCCGCCGGGGGTGGGAACCCAGGAAGGCAACACCTGACCGGAAGCAGGTAGGTGGGGCTAGACCTTTAAAACCCAGGCCTGCTCGCTCAGTCAGGGGCCAGTGGCTGAGGGAGAAGGACTCCTCTCCCTTGGTGCTTGAGCCTAGGGCAATGCCCCACGTCAACCCAGAGGAGAAGTTGCCGGATCTATCCATGATGTGGAGCCCTGCAGATCTGGAGGAGCTGCCTGAACCATATGAGCGGAGGGAGACCCCTGGATCCTATGACCCGGAGGAAGGCCTGCCCGAGCTGCCTACTGCCTGGGAACCTGAGGACTTAGAGGAACTGCTCTCCACAGAGGACCCTGTACAGTTTCTGGACCTGCCACTGGTGGACGGTGAGGGACTCGTGGGACTCCCACACACCATCTACCTCAGCAACCCAGAGGGAGACGACTAGCCCCAGGAACTCTAGGGAGAGGGTGGGAAGAAGAAGCTCAGGGAAGCCGATTATGGTCTGAGCTGACACTTGCTGTGAGTCAGTGTGTTTTGGCTGGAGCCCCGCTGACCCAGAGAGGGACACCCCCTCACTGACAAGGCCCTGCCTGGGACGCAGTGGAGGCGGGTGGTCCTGCATCCCTCTCCCCCCTTCCCTACCCCAACCTGAGATTGATGCAGAGGGAGAGCCACCATCACCGATCTCTACAGGGGATCTTCTACACGTGAAAATAGGTGTCTAGTGTCATTTTCAAAAAGTAATTTTCTGGTCCTCAGGGTTGGGAAGGAAAGCCTGAAAATGTTACTGAGGTCTAAGACAATAGCCAAGTGAAACTGACAAAGCAACATACACCAGAGTTTGCGGAGAGTCTGAGCTAATTGCTCTGAGATCGTTGAGCTGCCCTGAGCGTGTAACCGATGCAGCAACATTACTCTCTTCCCACTTTCTCCCAGGATACCTCGAAGGTGGCTTCCCATCTTCTGGAGTAGGTCCTTTCCAGGGTGGGTGTGTCTGTTTCAACTTTTCTTCCCACTCTCAATCCCTTTCTATTCCTGTTATGCCACCTATCAGCCCCAGGACTCATTGATAAGTTTGTTTGCTGGCTGGGTGCCCATCTGACAGATTTCTGTCTACTAACAATTATCGTGACATCTTACAATCTGCCACGGGTATTAAAATGGGACTGTGGTGTTGAGCAATGAGCATCTCAGATACAGGAAAAAACATCAAACCAGACCTCGTGTTACAGATATTCAGCTCATGTAAACTGACATCGCTTCACAGCACTATGCAAATTTAACCCTCCTGGGATCTGACCCCAATGATTGCGGATGTACAGCACGAGCCCGTTCATTACAATGTAGCTTTGCTGATTTACATCAGCTACGTATCTGGCCCTTCATATTTCTCCCATCTCTCTGACCTACCTACACCCACTGTGAATGGAACATTTTTTAAACGTCATGCAGTGTTGAATATGCAGCCAAAGGAGCCTTTTATTTCAGTGGTTTGTCTACACCACGACTTTGCCACTGTCAGATTAACCTATCTGGATCGATTGAGTGGTCAGTGAAGACCCGCTCAACCGATATAGAAGTCGACGCTGTAAAACCACCCCCTCAAGGGGTGTAGCGCTGCATAGACGGGAATGTGGAGCCCATCGGCTCTGCAGAAGACACCGTGCGGAAGGGAAGCACGGCAGTCGACAGGAGTTAAGCAAGCTACTCTGCGAAGCTTGTGTATCTCCTGTCAGCTGCTGCTATATCTCCAGGGAAGTGCAGACCAGGGCAAAGAAAGAAAGAAGGAAAGAAAGTTGGACCATCCATCCCAATAAAATGCTGAAGATCAGTCACAGCAACACTGAATTCTTCCAAAGTTCTATCACTAATGGGAATGAATCACTACTTAACCATTAAAAGTTACACTCTTGCCATGAATCCCAAGGGACAAAGTGAGGCGTCAAAGTGCAGACTGCAAAGGAACTTTGGATTCTCCTTTGGCTCAAGTTCACACACCAAGAAAAAGGAAAGAAAATGGATTTGAAGCACAGTAATGAGCTAGAACTGACAGCTGGTGTAAACCGACCGTAGCTCTGTGGAAGTCAATGGGCCAAGTCCCCAGTTTTGTGAATGGATATAGCTCCATTAGAGTCAGTGTGGCCAGATACCCTGTGTGGGTAAATCAAGGGAACTCTATGGAAATCAAATGTTCAGAATCCTAGTTGGTGTGATTCAGCTGCAGTGCCTTTGAAATCAGAGGGCCAGATCCCCCGTTGACACAAAAAGGCCTAGCTACTCTGAAAGTCAACGGAACTGAATCGATTTACATCAGCTCAGGACTTGGCCCTTAGTTTTTAGTGTTTGTTTCTGGATGTCTCTTAGTGACCTGCTTCAAACAGCCAGGCAGCCTGCGCTGTGGGCTCCTCTGGTGGCTGCATCCCAAGAACTGCTGATGCAACGCAGGAGGAAAAAATCCCTGCTCACACAAAGGTAATTATGTGGAGTTAATGAAGGAACCAGCCACTCCAGGCCAGCTGAGGTTCTGGTGTCCCTAGGCTCTGAGCTATTGCAGGTCACATGTCTGTGCTACAAATATATTTTTTATTCTGCAAACATCTGGGGAGATGCTTTGGGCCTCAGCCCTGCCTTGCATTTAGCCAAGGGTTCCTCCAGGGATGCTGTCATTGTGTGAAACCAGGGCAGGTCCTGGAGACAGATTCAGTTATTTAACCCTAGAAGAGGGACATCCTGGGATGTGACCCTGTCAGAAACCTGCACCAGCCAAGCTCAGCTGTAGAGGCAGGAGGTGTGTCAGTCCCTCCTCCCAGTTAGTCCTTCACCTCTCCGCCAAGGATGCCCAAGGAGGAAAGCAGGGAGTGCCCATCTGTGGAGTAAATCCCAGTCCGCTAGGAACTGCAGAGAGACCCAGCAACTCAGGAAACTCAACAACCCAGGGAAGTGACAGGGAAACAGCTGGTGGATAACGCAGTGATGGAAGCATGATAGATTGATAGACAATGGCCAATGATTGCTCGCACTGGAGGATGAAATGCATCGCAATTTGGGGAAAATTCCACAAAGACTAATGCAGTAAGTTTGCTCTTTCAATTATATATTTTAAGGTATTAATATAAGGGGAAAATTAACAACATAAATAAAGATAATGTTTGGAACTCCTTAAGACTTTTGTTATCAGTTCAATCAATTGTCTAGAGCCTGTCAGAATGTTTTTATCATGAAAGAAAAATACAGAGTTTTCAAGGAAGTCCCTCAAATCCCCCGAATGTTCATATTTTGGCTATTGTGAAACAAACATTTTCAAGTAACAATGGCTGAAATCTGAAATTTTCAGCCTGAATCTCTTCCCCAGAAAGGGGTTCTCGCTTTTCCTACATTTACAAATGGATGATGATGGTGATAGCTCAGAATTTCTATGAAAATCTGTTTACTTTAAAACAAAATTTCCCTTTGCAAATAATTTAAGCAGAACATTTCTGACCACTCCGAATTGGAAATGCAGCTTTCCACAGAAGCAGGGACACCGATATTGTCCAACATTACCACAATCTCAAACCATTCATTCTTTTGCGTTTGTTTTTATTTCTGTAAAAGAGGGATAGCGGCAGGATGGAAAAACTGCAGAAGCAGCAAAGCTGATGGCTGATGGAATAGGTTTTACACAGGCTAGCACTATTCACCCTGGCCAAGGACATTAAAGGTACATCTTTACTGCAACTAGCAACACGCTTCCCAGTTTAGGTGGAGAGAGGTGCAATACCTGTGCACGAGCTAAACACAGCAGAGTAGCCAGGGGTAGAAATGGTGGTGGTTTGGGCTGGCCAGCTGAGTACTAACCAGCCTTGGCTCCTGAAGGTACCTATTCAAGGTCAATGGGACCAGAACAGAGACCTCCTGGTCTTGCACCATGTTGATTGTATAACACTGCTGCCAGCTGAGCATAAATGCAGTAAATGGTTGCACTGAACATACACATCACAAAACACAGACCATCCATCTGCAAAGAGCTCACAGTCCAAATAGAAAAGGCAGAAAAGGGGAGGGAGGGTAAGTGACTGGCCCAAGGTCACGCAGAAGGTCAGCGGCTGATCAAGAACAGAACCCAGGTGTCCTGATTGTCACTGACCCACAGAGCACAGACATGAAGTCACGGAAGTAAGTGACACAACAGAGCAGTAACAGAGCAATGCTACTAGCCCATCATTATACAGACATGGGGGTGCAGATGGTATTGGTGCCATCAATCCACGTGTAACCAGGTAGCTGGTCATCTACATACAGAGCTCGGGGAGGAATCATTACAGGCAAGCTAAAACTTAGGATGCTGGGTGAGTCAATGTTGTATTTCCCTAGGAAGTGGGAATCAGGCTGGGTTGATGTTTCAATATTTTTGTGTCATGCTGAAATGTTTAGCCTATTGTTTGACAGAACCGAGGGGCCATCTTCGTTATGTTGCATTTGGATTGTATTTTGTTCCATTCTTTATTGCATTTGATCAAGTGACACCTTGGGCCAGATACTCAAATCATGTAAACTGATGCAGCCCCATTGATTTTAAGGGAGCTATGCCAATTTACACTCGTGTGATAACACTCACCACCATTCGTCAATGGAAGTGACACATTTGTCACTCCTTTGTCAGTCAGGCCTGAGCTATCATGAAGAAGGGAGTTAGGGTCATTCCTCTGTCATGCTAATCCTGACCATTGTCCTTGTCCTTCCCTTCTCAGGCATCACACAATGTACTGAGAAAATGTCCAACCGAACCACTGTGACCAAGTTCCTTCTCCTGGGATTCTCCGACATTCGGGAGCTGCAAATTTTGCACTTTGTTTTATTTCTAGTGGTTTACCTGGCAGCCCTGGTGGGGAATCTTCTTGTCATCACAGTCATAGCCCTCGACCGCCACCTTCACACCCCCATGTACTTCTTCCTGATGAATCTGTCCATCCTAGATCTTGGCTCCATCTCTGTCACTGTCCCCAAGTCCATGGCCAATTCCTTCATGAACACTAGGTCAATTTCCTATTCTGGATGCGTTGCCCAAGTCTTTCTCTTCTTGTTCCTTCTTTCATCAGATCTTGCCTTACTGACCGTCATGGCGTACGACCGATATGTCGCCATCTGCCAGCCACTGCACTATGAGAGAGTGATGAACAGGGGAGCTTGTGTCCAAATGGCTGCCAGTGCCTGGATCAGTGGTATTCTCTACTCAGCACTGCACACTGGAAACACATTTGCATTAACCTTCTGTGGAGACAACACAGTGGATCAGTTCTTCTGTGAAATCCCCCAGCTACTCAAGCTCATCTGCTCTGACTCGTACCTCATTGAAGTTGGGTTTATTACATTTGGTGTATGTTTAGGCCTAGGTTGCTTTGTTTATATGATTGTGTCGTATGTTCAGATCTTCAAAACAGTGCTGAGAATCCCCTCTGAGCAGGGCCAGCATAAAGCCTTCTCCACCTGTCTGCCTCACCTCATTGTAGTCACCATGTTTCTTTCCACTTCCTCCTTTGCCTACCTGAAACCCACCTCCAGCTCAACCTCAGGTCTGGACCTCTTGGTGGCTGTTCTCTATTCCATGGTGCCTCCAGTCACGAATCCCATCATCTATAGCATGAGGAATAAAGAGATCAAAAATGCAGTGAAGAAGTTGATTGGGTGGAGATTATTCACCAAGAATAAAAGGACTGTCTTTCTTCCTCTACCGTGATCACAGTCTGTGTTTATTTATAAACATAATTAACTGATGACAATATTGCTACCATGAGAACATAGCTAGCAATCTGTTTATGCAATAGTAAAAATCCACACTTAGTCCACAGTTACTGTTGAATTACACACATAGGAAAAGATGAGAATCTATGTATTTTAGGAGTTATGCTGCCACCATCACCATGATATCCAAGCACTTTGCATATAAAATGCATAGTCACAGCTAAGCTTCTGATGGACTTCATGGAGTCTCTGACTCTTCTTTTTGGGGGTAGAAATTCTACTTGGAATATGACAAGTTCTGGGGTTGTTGTTGTTCTTTTTCCCTGAATTGTCACTGTTTTTTGTTTTGTTTTATTGATTCATTCGTTGATCTGCTTCTTTGTCCCAGGTGTTTACTCCAGCAGAAATAAAATCATAGTCTATCTATCTTAAAGATTTATATGGTCATCTTCACCATATTGTCTGAACACGTTGCCCATAAAATCAATATCTATTAGAAAGTCCATGGTGGAATTCATGGAGTCTCTGGCTGTTCTCCTGTTTTGGGGTAAAACATGTACTTAGGGTGTGAGAGTCTTTGTTTGTTTGATTTTATTCTGTCTTTGCTTCGTTTTTGATTTATTGGCTGGTTGCCATGCTTCTTTATTCTAAATTTATTTTGGGGGGTGGAAATTTCCAGGGGTGCAGTATGTTTGATTAGATTACAATATCTTTTTTTGTTCTTTATTGGGGTGTCAATGTGGATTGCCTCTTTAATGGCTTCTCAAAGAAAGGTTAAGTTTTATTTCAAACAGTGTGGAGGGGTGGAAAAGAGATTCCATAGGAATGTGGATGGATGAGCTCCTATTGAAATGCTTACTTTAATGCTTGCAAGATTTTACTGTGGTATTAATGATATTTTCAGATACGCAGAACCTTGGATAGAAATGTGTTTCCTATTTTTATCTAAAAAAACGTCATTCTTGATGTGAGAGACACACTTGTTTGAACAGAAATGTTTTGCCATTTTCCCTAAAGACACTCTGAACCTGGATAAAGAGGACAATTTTTTCTCATTGACGTTTTTGGCGTTTCTGTGTGATATTTTCTCCCATGTTATGCTTTGTTCCTACTGCGGTAAATACATCATCCTTTACTTGGACAAGGGTTTCTGGCCACTACATTTACTACTGATCACAGCTTCTGCAGGAAGAGCTTCAAGTACCAAACCCGCTCAGATCAGCTGGGAAAGCACAATTGGAGCACAGAAGTATTTAGCCTGGGACCAGTTTAAGAGAGGGAGAATTATGGATTTCTATCCTAGGAGGAGTGCACCCAGAGATAACAGAGAAGGGACCAGTGGTGCAGCTAGCCCTGTAAACATGACCATTGGGATTTAGCCTTCACTTCAAAGGTGTCTGGATTTGGCCAATGGCGTCTCATCCACACAAGGATCTGAATGTGCCTCAGAGGTGCCCTGGATCACAGAGTTTGGCTATTAGTTATTGATTTACTTGTTTATTACTATTGTCAACCGCTCTTGCTGATGCTCTTCTCCTGTAGATAAATATTTTAAAAGAGTCATTGGTCCAGAGAGAGAGAGGCAGACAGAAGGACTGTGTTGTCTAGCGGTCAGACCCCTCTTCTAGAAAATGGGAGATCAAGCGCCCATGCTCCAATATCCCTTTAATTGTTTAGCCACAGTGGAACAACTTCAGAAGAAGAGACAGAGGGACTCACATCAGTCTCTAACAGTCCAACGGTTAGGACACTCTTCGTAGGGGTGGCAGTTCTTTGCTGAAATTGGCATTATTATTTGAATACCATATCACTATACAGTTGTGTACACTGCATATGCCAAGTATAGTGCTTGGTTATATAAATAAATGGACAATCAATTAAAATTATTGTGCTTCTTTTACTTCCACGACTCTCATTGTCCGGATCATAATTTTCTTGAAAATATTCATTATTCAACGTTAGTCACCAAAGAATTTCTGTGAATATTTTTTTCTCTATAGTTTATTTACAAGCAGATCCTGATCAGTATTCAGTGCATGATATTTGAGCTGTTTTGACGGCTCACATGTTAATTTGCTCAGTTTCTCTATTCTAATTGGATACATTGAAGAATTATAATCAGACTTCTTAAAAATGAAAGGGAGATCCTTGATTGGTCTACACTGTCATAGATTCCTGTCCAAACTCACAGTTATTATGATTCTTAATCCATGATTCTTAAACTCATTTCCTTTGAATAATCTGAAGTAAATCACTGATCAAGAAAAATACTTAAGAAAGTGCTTAGCTTTAAACATATGGGAGTAATCCCACTGTGGACTCAGAGATAAATTCACGCTTAAGTCCATTTTTGGGCATGAATGAGATTTTCAGCTGGCCATGATTTTCAATGGGTATTCAGCAACCACCTCCCTTGGGCTCATTTGAAAATCCCTGTCCAAAACACCTACTCCTCAAAACACTAGTGAGTCACTTCCAGTTTAGGCCTCGCTCCTGGTCTGCAGCAGCTTAGAAGGCCAGCAGTTTCCCCTCATCAGTGCAGAAATAGGGCTCCTATTGTGCTTACATGAGGGACACAGTCTTGGCTGGCAGCTTCATGAGCAGCTGGGGGATTTCACAGAAGAACTGATCCACCGTGTTGCCTCCAGAGAAGGTTAACGCAAACATGTTCCCGGTGTGCAGGGCAGAATTGACACTAGCACTGATCCATGCACTGGTTGCCATTTGAAGACAAGCTTCCCTGTTTATCACTCTCTCATAGACTCATAGAAGATGAGAGTTGGAAGGGACCTCAGGAGATCATCTAGTCCAATCCTCTGCTCAAAGCAAGACTAACCTCAGCTAAATCATCCCAGCCAGGGCTTTGTCAAGCCAGGCCTTAAAAACCTCTAAAGATGGAGATTCCACCACCTCCCTAGGTAACCCATTCCACTGCTTCACCACCCTCCTAGTGAAAAGCTTTTTCCTAGTATTCAATCTAGACCTCCCCCATTGCAACTTGAGACCATTTCTTCTTGTTCTGTCATCTACTATCATTGAGAACAGCCTAGCTCCTTCCTCCCTGGAACCCCTTTTCAGGTAGTTAAAGGCTGCTATCAAATCCTCCCTGATTCTTCTCTTTTGGAAACTAAACAAGCCTAGTTCCTTCAGCCTCCCTTCATAAGTCTTGTGCTCCAGGCCCCTAATCATTTTTGTTGCCCTCTGATGGACTCCCTCCAACTAGTCCCCATCCTTCCTGTAGTTGGGGGCCAAAAACTGGACACAATACTCCAAATGCGACCTCACCAATGCCGTTATACAGGGGAATAATCACTTCCCTCCAGCTCCTGGTAATGCTCCTACTAATGCAGCCCAATATGCTATTAGCCTTCTTGGCAACTCATATCCAGCTTCTAATCCACTGTAGTCCCCAGATTCTTTTCTGCAGAACTGCTGCCTAGCTCATCAGTCCCCAGTCTGTAGCTGTGAATGGCATTCTTCCGTCCTAAGTGCAGGACTCTGCACTTGTCCTTGTTGAACCCCTTCAGATTTCTTTTGTCCCAATTCTCCAATGTGTCTAGGTCACTCTGTATCCTATCCCTACCTTCCAGGGTATCTACCACTCCCCCTAGATTAGTGTAATCTGCAAACTTGCTGAGGGTGCAATCTACCCTCTAGATCATTAATGAAGATGTTGAACAAAACCAGCCCCAGGACCGACCCCTGGGGCACTCTGCTTGTGACCGGCTGCCAGCTAGACATGGAGCCATTGATCACTACCCGTTGAGCCGGATGATCTAGCCAGCTCTCTATCCATTTTGCAGTCCATTCATCCAATCCAGAGTGTTTTAATTTTCTGATCACAATACTTTGGGAGACCGTTGTAGTAAGAAGTGAGAGCTTAAGGCCTGTAAAACAGGCTAAGGCCTAAATGGAAAAAGCCAAGTGAAAAGAAGTATAAGGGGTCACTCAAGTTAACTGAAACTGGTACAGGAAAGTGCTGATACTGCAAGATTGTAAGACTGCCAAAATATTATTAAAATATGTAGTAGGTAAAAGAGATACCAAGATACTAACTCTCTGAAATGACACTTTTATGGATAGAAATGATACATGGAGTGATGTTGCCCAAATCAGCCAATCAACGGAAAAAGGTGGTATTAGACTACGTCAGGAGGGTGGAAACTACCTACGTGAAAGGGGGCAGAACGAAAGTGTATGTAACAGTGTATAAAAGAGGGTGTCAGAGGGAATACCGGCGTCTGGTCTAGGGGATAACTGAAAGTCCCGCTGTTGGGCCGAGACCATTGTAACGCCGCCTATGTGAAACTGACCCAGAGATACTCTGTAAGTCATTTCTCATTGTGCCGCACGCAATAAACCTGGCCTGGGTGCCTTCGTTGCTCAGCTAATCTGTGGTCGTGTCGACTCATTTGATGGTGAGAGCCATCTCAGTTTCCTGATCAGAGCTGGGACAGCAACTACACAGGGACACATGCACGCAGCCTACACTGATAAACATATTCACTGTTCCTTATCACCTTCCTCTCTTCCAAGTGCCTTAAAATGGATTCCTTGAGGACGTGCTTCATGATTTTTTCAGGGATTGAGGTGAGGCTGACAGGTCTGTAGTTCCCTGGATCCTCTTTCTTCTCTTTCTTGAAGCTGGGCACTATATTTGCCTTTTTCCAATCATCAGGGACCTCCCCCAATTGCCACGAGCTTTTAAAAATAATAGCCAATGGCTCTGCAATCACATCAGCCAACTCCCTCAGCACCCTCGGATACATTGCATCTGACTCCATGGACTTGTGTATGTCCAATCTTTCTAAATAGTGCTGAACCTGTTCCTTCAGCACTGAGGGTTGTTCATCTCCTCCCCTTTGTTTGCCGCCCAGTTCAGTAGTCTGGAAGCTGACTTTGTCTGTGAAGACAGAGGCAAAAAAGGCATTGAGTACCTCAGCTGTCTCCACATCCTCTGTCACGAGGTTGCCTCCCCCATTCTGTAAGGAGTCCAGACTTTCCCTAATCTTCTTCATTGTGCAGTGGTTGGCAGATAGAGATGTATCTGTCATACACCATGATAGTGAGAAGGGAAAAATCTGCTTCCATAAACAAGAAGAGGGAAAAGACTTGGGATACACAGCCAGCGCAGGAAATAGAAGGGGTGTTCATGAGGGAATTAGCCAGAGATTTGGGAATGGTGACAGAGATGGAACCAAGGTCTAGGATGGAAAAATTCATAAGGAGAAATACATGGGGACATGAAGTTGATGGTCAAGGGCTACAGCAATGATGATGTAAAGATTACCCAACAGGGCTGTCAGGTAAAGCAGTAGAAGAGGGATAAAGTAAAGAATCTGCATCTCAAGGACATCAGAGGATCCCAGAAGAAGGAACGTGGTCACTTTAGTTTGCTTGGACATTGTCTGTCCCAGAACATTGTGTGCTGCCTGTGGAGGGACAGAGTCATTATTAGGCTACTCAAATAACTCTCCTTTTCTGCTAACCACTTTAATATCCTTGAGTCATATCGTTAGTTTGTGACGATTGGTGTAATATGAAAATTAGGGTGAGGGAATCAGCTCCTTTGACTCCAATGGAGTTAGTCCTGATTTACACTGGGTTGCGTGAGCGGATAATAAATCCACTGACCAAACAGGATTACTTTTAATTTATAACAAGGTGCATTAAAGTAGAATTAGGACTAATTGTTTGGAAATCTTTTTCACCCAAAGAGGCATAAGGTTAGGTAAATTTTATCATCAGTTTTGAGAGAGGAGATGGCAGACCAGAGACCTAGATTCTGCTGTCAGCTACACCAGAGTAAATCTGGGATAATGTCATTGAAGGCAGTGGAATTTCTTTACATTACCCTGCTGTAAATGGAAGAAGCATCTACCATGGAGATGAAAGGGCTCACTCATGGCTCCACAATGACCTTGCTGTAGACTCAGGAACACAACCTAGGAGGAGTCCTGAATCCCAGTTGGCTGTTGTAGCCATTACACAACACTCCCTGCCAAAAACTGGGGAAAAAGAAGTATAACGCACGAATCTGGACCGCTTGCCCAGTTCTCAAACCCACAAGACCCCACTCCCTTTCCAGAACTGGGAATAGACCACAAAAGCTCTGACATTCCCTATCCCTAATCACGAGGCTGCACTCTCAGCACAGAGCTGGGAATAGAAACCTGGAACCTGGTTTCCCATGCCGCCTGCCCTATCTGCTACATGGTACTGTATCACTATTAAAATATGCAGGAATATTGGGCAGTGCTCTTATTAGCAGTCATAACATTCAGAGCGGAACTGCTACAGGATCAAGATTCAGTCACGATCAGAATAAGACTCTCTTTATTTGTACTGCATTTTGCTTCCATTGATACCAGCGGATAATCTGTCTTGAGGATGAACTGCAAGATTTATTATTTTTACATCATGAACCTAAAGATTGCATCAGCTAGGAAGATGACAAATGACATTTCGATCTCATGCAGAAGAACTCATGACTACTGCTTCTGCAACACTCATCTACCTTTCTGTTGAAGTCACTGGGGTACACAAAGGTTTTATTTGGCACCTGCGTACTGACTGATATTATTTGAGGCAGGGCAGATATGCTGCCTCTTACTCATGTTGCCTGAAACGTCCCCTGTTTTCTGTGGCGTAGACTGTTACCACATTTTAAGCATGGAGGTTGATATTTTCTATGCCTCAAAGTGCCTCGAAAAGGTTAAGATGTTACCGAGAACAAAGCCAAATGAAAATCTGTAGTTTTGCTCATGATAAGCTGTAGCATCACTGTGCTTTGGAGAAGGGACTTGAAATATGGAATGAGAGTCATTTTATCAAATACATTAGTTGTAAATTGGCTTGTGCAGGTGCCTCCATCTTGCTGGACGAGTACTTCACTAAAGTACAACTGCACCACTGTTAGCTGAAAGCAAGGAAACACATAGCACTGAGAAAATTGGCAGGGAAAGCCAGGGTGAGATAATTTGTTGACAATGAAGCTCGGCACACTGGTAGGGGAAAGATCAACATCAGCAACAACGTTGTGGGGCGGCACGTACACTGCAGGGATGAGATAATTGTTTATCACTCAGAAATAGCTGACAGAAAGCTACGAGCAAAAGTGTCTAGAAAGTTCTGACAGGAGAGTATAAAGGTCAGTGTGTCAGTGGGCAGTGAGCGAGAAGGCCGAGAAGAAGGGGAGTTGGAGGAGAAAACACAGGTGCAGCAGCAAAAGCAGCAGAGCCACAGACAGGAAGTTTATCCATTATAGTTACAGTTACAGGATAATATAGTGTGAATGTGCGCTTAGGCCCTGTGATAATTGTAAGGAAAGTCGAAGGAGAGGGAGGGCATTTGAGCAAGTAAAATGCAGGAATTCTGTGGAGAGTTTAACAAAACTCCTGACTCCCCAAAACCTGTGCGGTCCATCTGTGGTCAGGATGAAGTGGTGACTGATGGGGATACATTTTAGACAGTAGCTTTCCCCTTTGTGCACTTAAACATCTTGTGTGCTGCTGGGAAAATTCTCTGACCTGTGTTCTACAGGAGGTCAGACTAGATGATCCCAGTTGTCTCTTCTGGCCTCGGAATCTCTGACTCTCTGACACAAAACAAATAAATAATAAAATAATAATAATAATAATAATAATAATAATAAACATTCCCATGATGCAATACTGCAGGGTAACCACCGTAAAAACGTGTCTGATAAATGGTCCCTGAGGGTTTTGGCCCACTAAACAAGGTAAGACACAATGAGCTCCCAGTCTAACAGATAAAACGGGTGCTGAGTGGGAAGGGAACCAGAGAGCCTGCATTGAAAGCACTTGCCTAAGGTAACCCCGCATGCTAGGAGTAGCACCCAGGAATCCTAACACAGGAGCTCCCCTGAAAGTCCCAGTTCTAGATGGTTTTGATCTGAGCCCTCTCTGACTTTGAGTATGATCATCTCATAGAACGTTGACATGTTATTTGTTTTTTTCACACAGTATGTGTGTGTGTGGTGGGGGGGTACGTAGACATGGACACATGGATCACCGAAAGGTTATGGGCTTAATTATACAGAATTGCTCACTTTAGCAAGACACATTTCTTCTTTACTTTGCATTACCCTGGCACCTGGTGGTCCCATTCCCACAGCTGATGCACAAACGCACAGTGAGAGACAGCCTGTGCCACACAGAAATTTCAATCTAAACACACAATGGGAGGGAGAACGGGAGGGGAAACCGAGGCACAGAGTGGAGAAGTGACTTGCCCAAGGTCACATGGCAGGTCAAGGCATAGATGCCAGGTCTCCTGAGTAGCAGTTCTGTGTCTCTATCTATCGGATCACAGTCACTGCTCTATGCCCCACTGCTTCTCTGTAATTGTGATCACTTGCGTTTCTGGCAGCTTTCAGGAAAGTACAGTACAGACAGAAAGTAACCTTGATCTCCGAGACTCTGCTCCTGTGTAGTTCAAGGCTCCAGGGAGCAGGTGCCTGAAAGCACTTAGGAATAGATATGGATACATATCCTCCCAACAGCACCAGAGACAACCATACACAGCTTGTCTGCAGAGAGCAATATGTCTTAGTATATTTCCAATAGCAGGCGAGAACAGCCTCTCCTAAT
Organism: Emydura macquarii macquarii; assembly: GCF_026122565.2. Taxonomy (NCBI): domain Eukaryota; kingdom Metazoa; phylum Chordata; order Testudines; family Chelidae; genus Emydura; species Emydura macquarii. The sequence continues at coordinate 90,933 of NW_027133851.1, read as the reverse complement.
ACATTGCTAGGGGTGATAGATAGCTAGATAGCTAGGTAGATAGATAGATGCAAGGAGTCTGGTGTTGGAGGAGAGAAGAGCTGGGAGGATTCCCCACATACTGGCACAGTAAGTTTGCTGTTGAAATGAAATATACATGGGGTTACAGAGGCGACATTTACAGAAAAAAAATGTAATTCAACAATATGTACTTATTCTCACGCTTTCAGGTCTTATTTTAATTTAGCCATAGAAAACCGAACCAGCCCAAATGGGGGTTACCTTAGAAAAAAAGATGATAGAATGTTTGTGCCTCAGTTTTCTCCCCTGGGAAGTGGGAGATTTAATCATAATAAGTCACCTATTTTTCAAATGGATGGAGAAACGTAAATGAAAGTGGTCTGTAACTGTTACATGTTTGTGTCTTGGGTTTGATAGTTCACAGGAAATATTACAGGGCCTGTTTAGCAGTGAGTGATAAAAGAGGTAGGGAAAGACGGAAAAATTCCAGTAAATCTCTCTCTCTCTCTCACACACACATGCACGGCTGAGTGAAAAACAAATACAGAATCTATCTATCCATGTACTGATCTAGTTATTTGTTGGTAGTTCTGTCTTTCCCTCTCTTTATCTTTATGTTTGTTCTTGTTTCTATCAGTTTGTTGTTACTTTTATCACGCTAGCTATTTGCTGTTCCTGCTTTTTCTTTCCATTCATTTGATGTGTTCTGTGAATTTTGTTGGCATAAATTGTCCCAGAGAGTCAAAGGTGTTGGCCTGTCCCTGTCCATGGGCAATACTAAATAGTCAAACATGGTTTTGATTCCCATGCAGTGATGTTGGAACAATTTTTATAGTGAAGGTGCTGTAAGCCATTGAATAAAACCGTAAACCCTGTATATGATGGAAACCACTTTAAGCCAGAGGTGTGGCAGTTCCAGCAATTTAGTTCCCAGCATATCCAGCACCCTTATTTTCAGTACCCTGGCATGGCACCTGCACTGGAAAATACATGGCAAAGTTTGGAAATGTATTGACTGGGATACACAAGGAAAAGGAATCAAAGAAGACATAAAGCAAACTGAGAGTGAAATTGGGTGGTTCTTTTAAACAAGGATAATGAAAACTCACTCAAATCCCTGTTTCAGAAAGGGGACATCAGCTAGAGCTTGCCTATGTGGGGCAGTAGTCCACAGGATAGGAGTTCATAGGCTACTGCTCACTAGCTTGTCCCACACCCAAAGGTCCATAGTGCGCGTTCCCGTAGCTCCATTTCAAACAGTGCTGTGTTAATATCCACTAGGGAACTTGCACTGCATGCCAGCACAGTCTATGCAGACCAGTTAGCGCACAGCACATTACTGAATGCTAGAATGTATGCCCCTGTAGTGCAGACTAAAGCAGAGGGTAGAGAAACCCTTAGAGTCTCTTATTCTGTCAGGCAATTCCTCGTAGCGGGGAAGAAAGAATTAATCCTGTTGTTGAATGTTGAGTGAACCGCTGTGAATAGGAGTTATTTTTCCTGCCTTTGGCAAGACAGACAGACACAGATTAGGGAACAGAAGAATGGCCATACTGGATCTGACCTATGGTCCCATCTTCCGACAGTGGCCAGGGCCAGATACTTCAGAGGGGATGAAGAGAACTGGGGCAATTAGCAAGAGATCCGTCCCCTGTGATCCAGTCAGAGCTTCTGGACGTCAGAGGCTTAGGGACACCCAGAGCAAGAGGTTGCCTCCCTGACCGTCTTGACTAATAGCCACTGATGGGCCTACCCTCTGTGAACATACCTAATACTTTTAAAAATCCAGTTATATTTGTGGTCTTCACAACATCCTCTGGCAATGAGTTCCACAGGTTGACTCTCCTTTGTGTGAAGAAGTGGTTCCTTTTTTTTTTTTTTTAAACTCTGCTCCCCATTAATTTCATCAGGTGACCCATGGTTATTGTGTTTTGTGTACGGGTGAATAACACTTCCTTATTCACTTTGTGCACACCATTTATGATTTCATAGATCTCTACCATACCCCCCTTAACAGTCCCCGTCTTTTTAATTTCTCCTCATGTGGAAGCTGTTCACTCTCCTAATCATTTTTATTGCCCTTCTTTGTACCTTTTCCAATTCTGATATATCTATTTTGAGATGGGGCAACCAGAACTTCACACAGTTTTCAAGGTGCGGGCGTACCATGGATTTACACACTGGTATTATGATATTTACTGTCTTATTATCTGTCTTTTTCCTGATGCTTACTAACATTGTTAGCTTTTTTTAAAATGTTTTGACTACCGCTGCTAAATGAGAGAATGTTTTCAGAGAAGAATCTACAAAGACTCCAAGATCTATTTCTTGAGTGGTAACAGCCAATTTATACCCCTCATTTTGTCTGCATGGTTAGGATTATGTTTTCCAATGTACATTACTTTGCGTTTATCAACATTGAATTTCATCTGCAATTTTCTTTCCCAGTTACCCGGTGTAGTGAGATCCCTTTGTAACTCTTCACAGCTTTGGAGTTAACTATCTTGAGTAATTTTATATCACCTGCAAACTTTTCCAACTCATTGTTTATTCCTTTTTCCAGATCATTTATGAATACATTGAATAGTACTGGTCAGTAGGTCCCGGGGGACCCTGCTTTTTATCACTGTCCATTCTGAAAACTAACCATTTATTCCTAACTTTTGTTTCCTGTCTATAAACCAATTACTGATCCAGGAGAGAACCTTCCCTCTTATCCCATGACTGTTTATTTTGTTTAAGAATCTTTGGCAAAGACCTTGTCAAAGACTTTGTGAAGGTCCCAGTACACTATAGCCACTGGATCATTCTTGCCCACGTGTTTGTTGACCCCGTCAAAGAATTCTAATAGATTGGTGAGGTACAATTTTACTTTACAAAATCCATGTTGACTCTTCCTCATCATACTGTGTTCATCTGTGCCTGGTAATTCTGCTCTTTACTATAATTACAACCAATTTTCCTAGAGCTGAAATTAGGCTTACTGGCCTCTCATTATGAGGCTCACCTCCAGAGCCTTTATAAAAATTGGCATTGTATTAACTATCCTCCAGCCATCTAGCACAGAGCTTGATTTCAGTGACAGGTTACATACCACAGTTAGTAGTGCTGCAATTTTAAATTTGAGGAACTTTTGAATGAATATCATCAGGTTCTGGTGATTTATTACTGTTTTAATTGATCAATTTGTTCCAAAACTTCCTCTAATGACATCTCAATCTGGGACAGTTCCTCAGATTTGTCATCTAAAAAATTGGCTCAGGTATGGGAATCTCCCTCACATCCGCTGCAGTGAACACCAATGGAAAGAAATAATTTAAATTCTGCACAATGGCCTTGTCTTCCTTGAGTGCTCCTTTAGCACCTCGATCATCCAGTGGTCCCACCGAGTGTCTGGCGGGATTCCTGCTTCTGATGTACTTAAAAAAATACTGTTAGTTTTTGTGTGCTTTACTAGCTGCTCTTCAAATACTTTCTTAGTCTGCCTAATCAGACTTTTACACTTGAATTGTCTGTGTTTATTCCCCCTTTCTATTTTCCACACTAGGAAATGACTTCCAGTTTTTAAAGGATGACTTTTTGCCTCTAACCATCTCTCTTACTCTGTTTAACAAAGGTGCCCTATTTGTTGGTTCTCTTACTCTTTTATTTTAATTATTATTATGCGAGGTATACATTTAATTTGAGCATCTAATAATCCTCAACTGAACACTGACAAAGGCCTGGCTGAGCTGTGGGTTAGTGCTGTTCACACCAGTATTAGATTTATTACACTGTGTTCAGTGTTTAGATTGTCTGGGGTGCTGGGGAGTGGGTGCACACATCAATCTCACTTGTCACATCTTTATTCCGTGTTGTGTGATAATATGTAAGTGTTTGCTCTGTCACTGCCAACCCCCACCTCCAGGAGAGAAGCGTTGCCAAGTGTGAAATAACCCAATGACTTGCACAGGGGGGAGATTGGGTGACCCTGCAGATGAGTGCTCCAGAAAGAGTAGTTATTGGTCAGCCTGCATGAGATCGAAATGTCCTTTGTCTTCTTCCCAGCCTCTTCCAGCTGGGATCCTGGACTCCTCCTAGGCTGTGTTCCTGACTCTACAGCAATGTCAACGTGGAACCATGAGCAAGCCCTTTCATCTCCGTGGTAGATGCTACTTCCATTTACAGCAGGGTAAATGCACAGAAATTCCACTGGTTTCAATGAAATTACCCCAGATTTACGCTGTTGTACATGACGGCAGAATCTAGCTCTCTCGTCTGCAGTCCCCCCTCTCTAAAATGAGGATAAAATTTACCTAACCTAATGCCTCTTTGCGTGAAAAAGATTTACAAACAATTGGTCCTGATTTTACTTTCCTTCAACTTGGTGTAAATAAAAAGTAATCCTCTTTGGTCAATGGACTTGATTATCAGCCCAGTGTAAATCTGGAGTAACTCCACTCGAGACAATGGAGCTGATTCCCCCACCCTCATTTCCACATTAAACCAAACTTCACAGGCTGAGGATATGGCTCAAGGATATTAAGGTGGTTAGCACAAAAGGAGAGTCATTTTACTAGCCTAATTCTGACCCTAGTTCTTGTCTTTCCCTCCACAGGAAGCACACAATGTTTTGAGAAAGACAATGTCCAACCAAACCACTGTCACCACATTCCTTCTCCTGGGATTCTCTGAAGTTCCTGAGAGGCAGAATCTTTACTTTATCCTGCTCCTACTGCTTTACCTGCAGCCCTGATGGGGAATCTTCTCATCCTCTTAGCTGTAGCCCTCGACCATCACCTTCATGTCCCCATGTATTTCTTCCTTATGAACTTGTCCATCCTAGACGTTGGCTCCATCTCTGTCACCATTCCCAAATCCCTGGCTAATTCCCTCATGAACACCACTTCTATTTCCTGCGCTGGCTGTGTCACCCAAGTCTTTTCCCTCTTCTTGTTTATGGAAGCAGATTTTTCCCTTCTCACCATCATGGCGTACGACAGATACATCTCTGTCTGCCAACCGCTGCACTATGAGAGAGTGATGAGCAGGGGAGTTTGTCTCCAAATGGCAGCCGGGGCCTGGATCAGTGGGATTCTCAATTCTGCACTCCACACCTGGAACACGTTTGCATTAACCTTCTGTGTAGGCAACAGGGTGCATCAGTTCTTCTGTGAAATCCCCCAATTGCTCAAGCTCGCCTGCTCTGACTCTCACCTCAGTAAAATTGGGGCTCTCACATTTAGTGCATGCTGAGTCTTAATCTGCTTTGTTTTCATAATTGTGTCTTACGTTCAGATCTTCACCACAGTGCTGAGAATCCCCTCTGAGCAGGGCCGGCACAAAATCTTCTCCACCTGCCTGCCTCACCTCACCTCACTGTGGTCTCCTTGTTCGTTTTCACTGGCATCTTTGACCACCTGAAACCCACCTCCAGCTCCACATAAGGGCTGGATCTCGTGGCAGCTGTTCTGTATTCACGGTCCCTCCAGTGCTGAATCCCATCCTCTACAGCATGAAGAACAAAGAGATCAAAGCTGCACTGCGGAGACTGACTGGGTGGAGGTTATTTGCCAAGAATTAATTATCTGTCTTTCTCCAATACATACTTTTTCACTGTGAGCCTTATGGTCCAGGCCCCTTGTTTCCATGACAACAACAGTTATATATAAGTGGGCCAGATTCTGCTCTCAGTTGCACCAATGGAAATCCAGATTCTCACAGATATCAATGCAGTTGGTCTGATTTACACCTGCAGAAGATCTGGCTCAATCCTGATGTTTAACAGGTGTGCATTTTGTGGGAGGGAAGAATCTGGCTGTCATTTTGTGCCTAAGCAGTGCCTATTAAACTGCTTTGTCACTTATTCCTGTTTCATGGACACTAAAAATCAAGGATAGGACCTTCTTTTCCTTGTATCTATAAATCAGGATTGGCGTCAAAGGATTCAGACTGGTGTAAAATGGGTATATGTGAGAGAAGAATCAGAGCTTAACAATTAGAGCTAGATCCTGCACAAACCAGTGGAATTTCTTGACTTTGAGAGAACGTAACCAATTTATACCATCTGCGGATCTGGCCTATTGGCTTCAATGGAACTACATCCATTTACATCACATTGGGACTGGCTCCATTGAGTCCAGTGCTATGATTCCAGTTTACACAAGCTGCAGATCTGGTATGCATATCATGAAGCTCAATTGATTTAGCTTAACAAAGAAAAGGCCAAGATTTTTTTCCAAAGATATGTTGTTGTTCAAACAGGAATTATTTGGAATTGATTCAGGGATTGATTCAGAGAATCAAAACCTAAATTTCATTTTGACATGTCAGTGCATTCCATTTCCATCAAAAAGAATAAAACGCTTATTTTAATATCCCCCTGTCTCCATCTTTAAACACCTAAATATCTTTAAAAATCAGGCCCTAGATGCCTATTTCTCACTGAAATCAACAGGGGTTAGGTGCCTGGGCATATCTGAAAACCCCAGTCGATGACTGTGACATACTGGGGTGCAATCCAGACCAGTGGGGGGGGGGTTGTGCGCCCCTTGACCCCAAACACTCCCAGTCCTGGATTTTCCCCCCAGGAAATGTATATCCTGTACTGCCCAGCCTCTCCCAGATAGTCCAAATATATCAAGTGCATTATTCCTTTAAGAGAATAATGTACACACAACTTGGCCACCCTAAATGGAATTACCCAGCACTTTAACTTAAACACACGGGATTAGATAAAACAATAAAACAAGTTTATTAACTACAAAGAGAGAGATTTTCAGTGAGTGCAAGCAGTGAGGGATGAGAGTCAGAAATGACTGCAAGAAAAATAAATATAAAACACTGTGAAGTGCCTAACGGAACAAGCTAAATTAGCTTTAAAGCAAAGTTTCTCACCACGTGCTTTCAACAGCATTACTGACCGAACTCTTCTGGCCAAGATTCTTCCCCCAGAGTACAATGGCTGCTTCTTTTGTCTTCTCTGGTGCAAAGCGTGAGATGGACAGGGAGAGAGAAGAGAGGGGTATCTTGGGGTGTTTGCCCCTCCTTTGTTTCAGCTCTTCTTTGAAAAGCATTTCCATCTGAGGGCCAAGAGTTTTCAGGGAGGAAAGAGAGCCCATGATGTGTCTTAGCTAAGATGAAGATCTCTTTACCCCTTTCCCTCCCTTTCTTGCCATAGAACGGCCACTTGATAGGGGATGGCCCATCAGCTTTGTTGACACCTGACTGGGGCTTAGCCCTGCCCTTTGTCTTTGAGAAACTGGTTTAGCAACTCCTCAAACTTATCTGGGAAACAAGTCAGTCATGATTTCAGCTCATGTGCATAATGTTACTGGGTGCATTTTACTGTTCAGCAGGTTCTGAGTTTTCAAATAACACCTTATAAGGCATGACTGTATGAAGATTATTACAGTAGTGTCTAGCGTGTGAATACAAGGGGATGTTCTGTCCAGGGAGGAGGTTGGTTAAGATGGAGAAATGATGAGCCACTGAAGATGGCATGGGATGTGCCAGGAGCATCTACAATGGAGACCTCTCGCAAGGGTGGAGAGGGATTCAAACTAGCAATGCCCTGATTTCCCAAACCACTGCCATAACCTCTTTACTCAAGGGCCAGGCCTTTAGGGCCCTTGGCCCAGGGAAGAGGTTGGTTAAGGCGGAGAAGCAACGAGCAACAGAGGAAGGCCTGGCCATTCCAAAGCTGCAGCTAGGGGTAGCCACTGGCTGACGTAGAGGAAGAAGGTCAGGGGCCCAAAGCAGTGCACTTTAAAACCCCATATTCATCATTTCTGTACGGTTGTAATAATTCATATGAAGCAGGACACGTCAGATGCCTAATGAAAGGACGTAATCTGCTAAAATCCATGGTGCTGTCAAAATATGCCTGTTGCTAGAGTGGATCAAGTGATCAGATTTTATTGTTAGAATCATTAAACCATAGAAGATCAGGGTTAGAAGGGACCTCAGGAGGTATCTACTCCAACCCCCTGCTCAAAGAAGGATCAACCTCAACTAAACGATCCCAGCCAGGGCTTCGTCAAGGCACACCTCCTCCCCAGGTAACCCACTCCAGTGCTTCACCTCCCTCCTAGGGAAAATGGCTTTTCCTAATATCCAAACTAGACCTTACACACTGCAACTTGGGATCATTGCTCTTTCTTCTGTCACTGCCAACACTGAGAACAGCCTAGCGCCATCCTCTCTGGAACTCCCGTTCAGGTAGTTGAAGGCTGCTATCAAATCCCCCCTAACATCTCTCTTCTGCAGACTCAAAAAGCCCAGTTCCTTCAGCCTCTCCTCATAAGTCATGTGCTCCAGTCCCCTAATTATTTTTCTTGTCCTCCACTTAACTCTCCCCAATTTGTCCATTTCCTTCCTGGACACAATACTTCAGATGTGGCCTCACCAGTGCCGAACTGAGGGGAATAATCACTTCCCAGTGATTTTCTAAGTGTTGGCATGTTTGGAATTGCAAAGCCGATATTCCTTTTTGAATCTAGCCCTGAGCACGTATCTTATTTCCCTGGCCAAAATGTCAAACTGTTTCCTCACAAGGGAAACTGAAGTCACTTTGATCTACAGAATAAGAGGAGGTGTTTCAGTCAATAATAAGTAGGTGTGGAAGGATTAGATTTTTATTGGTAAACGGAGGTAAACATCAATTTCACTGTACCCACAAACCAATGGGAAAATATTTCCATTGATAATAACAGAAATTTACACCTAAGCAAAGTAATACAAATGTTACAGGAGAAGTTATTAGAGTTTGATTTAAGGATATTTACTTTTTATATTTTGCCATATGATCTTGGCAATTAGTGTTTTAACAGCTATCAATCTTGAACATTTTGAATATCAAAGTCTACTGTCATTAAATAATTATCATATTTCTGCCCCCATTGTCTGACTGCCCACTTTCCCATCACTATGGAAACTTAAATCAATTTTAAAAAATGCTTAAAAATAAGCATTGATATTATCCGTCAAATTATGTATCAAAATAAAAATTGAACTCTGCCAAACTGAATAACAAGTAGCAGCGGTCCTTAATGATTTTATAAATAAAATAAAATAATGGAATGTTTTGACTCCTATTTTATGTTGAATTATGGCATGAAATAAAGTAAAGTAAAATAATACAATTAATAAGAACATTAAAAACCATAAAATAAAATAAATTTCAACATGAATATTTCATTTCAAACTGGAGGATTGGGCCAAAAGAAATCTAATGAGGTTCAACAAAGAAAAGTGCAGAGTCCTCCACTTAGGAAGGAAGAATCCCATGCACAGCTATAGACTGGGGACCGACGAGCTGGGCAGCAGCTCTGCAGAAAAGGACCTGGGGGTAACAGTGGATAAAAAGCTGGATATGAGTCAGCAGTGTGCCCTGGTTGTCAAGAAGGCTAATAGCATATTGGGCTGCATTAGGAGGAGGCATTGCCAGCAGGTCACGGGAAGTGATTATTCCCCTCTATTCGGCATTGGTGAGGCCGCATTTGAGTATTGTGTCCAGTTTTGGGCCCCCCACTACAAAAAGGATGTGGACAAGTTGGAGAGAGTCCAGCGGAGGGCAACAAAAATGATTAGGGGGCTGGAGCATGAGGAGAGGCTGAGGGAACTGGGCTTGTTTAGTCTGCAGAAGAGAAGAATGAGGGGGGATTTGATAGCAGCCTTTAACTACCTGAAAGGGGGTTCCAGGGAGGATGGGGCTAGGCTGTTCTCGGTGGTGGCAGATGACAGAACAAGGAGCAACGGTCTCAAGTTGCAGGGCGGGAGGTCTAGGTTGGACATTAGGAAAAAGTTTTTCACTAGGAGGGTGGTGAAGCACTGGAATGGGTTACCTAGGGAGGTGGTGGAATCTCCATCTTTAGAGGTTTTTAAGCTGAGGCTTGACAAAGCCCTGGCTGGGATGATATAGCTGAGGTTAGTCCTGCTTTGAGCAGGGGGTTGGACTAGATACCTCCTGAGGTCCCTTCCAACTCTAATATTTTATGATTCTATGATTATCCGTACAGACGTCTTGTGATGATCAAGATGAGCAGCGTGACACAGGCTTTCAGTAGAGACCTGACATGACCCCCTTTTGGCAAACCCAGAGTATTCCCATAAATCTCTGCAGCCCTCTGCCCTCTGCCAATTGACACCAAGAGATTTCTGGATAACATGTGGCCAAGTCAGTGGCTCAGGTCACTCTGAATTGGGGCCATGTTGACATCAGAGGTAAATCAACCAAACTTTGTTTCCTCTCCTGCTAATATACATGCTGCAGTTCTGTTTCCTGCCCTGACTGAGTAAGGGAAGGTAAACTTACAGGTGTGCGGACAGAGCTCATTTAGATCTCGGCCCCCCCTTCGGTGTGATTCAATTTTCCATGGCCACAAGCTTCCAGTCCTGTGGTGGGGCTCTGCTATGCTGTCCCAGGACCAGCCAAGGGAAGGATTGCTGACTCAGGAAGACACAGTTCCCTCTTCTATGCTGCTCGCTTTCCACCTGAAAATAGAAATTTCCTGCTGGCCAGGTGATTTCAGGCTGGAAACTAAAATTCTACTATTCCCTGATCCTTCCCACCCATGGCCTGCCAAATTTGTCCACGTCCTCCTTAAAATGTGGTGCCCAGAACCAGACACAGTGCTCCAACTGACACCTCATCGGTGTCATGTGAAGAGGGGTAATTACCTCTCCTGTGACCCCCTGTCATTGCATCTCAGAATGATATCAGCCTTTTCTGGCAACTGCATCACTTCCTTGATTCGCGTTCAATTGTGATCCATTATAACCACTGGTTACTGCAGGATGGCCCCATGGACAGTTATTCCCCATTTTGTGTTTGTGCATTTGATTTTTTCCTCTGAATTGTAATACTTTGCACTTGTTTCCATTGAATTTCATTCTGTGAATTTCAGATGAATTCTCCAATTCATCAAGATCATTTTGAGTGCTAGTCCTGTCCTCCAAAGTTGCTCCCTGACAGCAGTAATTTGCTTTTGGACACATTGTTGAGGCTGGAAATTAAAATACTACCATTCCCTGATCCTGCCCAACCGCTACCTACCAAAATTGTCCACTTCTTCCTTAAAGTGTGGTGACCATGTCTGGACAAAATACTCCAGCGGCATCCGAATCAGCGCCAAGTACAACAGAACAATTACCTCGGGTGTCATGCATATAATACTGCTGTTAATATGTCTGACGAAGTGGAAATTTTTGTAATATTTTTATATGTGCCTCGGTTTCCCCTATAAGTGTCTTGAGTACCTAGTCAGGGGGAAAAGTTAAGTTTGCTAGCAGGGCAGCCAAAGAGAGATATGTGTGTCATTAAGGAGCTTGTTGAAAGTGAGCCAATTTAACAAGAGATCTGGAGAGGCAATGACTTCCTCTCTTCCCAACCTCTTCTCGTATGGTTTCACCTGCAAATTTTATAACAATTCACATATAAGGTAGATGTTGTTGGGGATACATAGATAGATAGATAGATAGATACTTATTGAGGACACAGGAACAAACCATCCCGATGTGTAGAAAGAATAGCAAATATGGTAGGCATCCAGCTTGGCTTAACAAAGAAGTCTTTCGTGAACTTAAACACAGGAAAGAAGCTTAAAAGAAGTGGAAGCTTGGTCAGATGACTAGGGAGGATTATAAAAATACTGCTCGAACACGCAGGAATGAAATTAGGAAGGCCAAAGCACAATTAGGGTTGCAGTTAGCAAGGGACTTGAAGGGGAACAAGAATGGTTTCTACAGGTATGTTACCAACAAGAGGAAGATTAGGGAAAGTGTGGGCCCCTTACAGAATGGGGGAGGCAACCTAGAGACAGAGGAGGTGGAGAAAGCTGAGGTACTCAATGTCTTTTTTGCCTCTTTCTTCACAGACAAGGTCAGCTCCCAGACTGCTTCACTGGGCAGCACAGAATGGGGAGGAGGTGAACATCCCCCAGTGCTGAAGGAACAGGTCCAAGACTATTTAGAAGGATTGGACATGCACAAGTCCATGGGGCCAGATGCAATGCACCCGAGGGTGCTGAGGGAGTTGGCTGAGGTGATTTCAGAGCCATTGGCTATTATGTTTGAAAGCTCGTGGCAACAGGGGGAGGTCCCTGAGGACTGGAAAAAAGCAAATATAGTGCACATCTTTAAGAAATAGAGGAAAGAGGAGCCGGGGAACTACAGACCAGTCAGTCTTACCTCAATCTCTGGAAAAATCATGGAGCAGGTCCTCAAGAAATCCATTTTAAGGCACTTGGAAGAGAGGAAGGTGATGAGGAACAGTCAACATGGATTCACAAAGGGAAAGTCATGCCTGACAAACCTGATTGCTTTCCATGAAGAGGTGACTGGCTCTGTGAATATGGGGAAAGCGGCGGACGTGATATACCTTGACTTTAGCAAAGTTTTTGATACAGTCTCTCACAGTATTCTTGTCAGCAAGTTAAAAAAGTATGGGTTGAATGAATGGACTATAAAATGGATAGAGAACTGGCTAGAGCATAGGGCTCAACGAGTAGTGATCAATGGCTCCATGTCTAGCTGGCAGCCGGTCACAAGCGGAGTGCCCCAGGGGTCGATCCTGGGACCAGTTTTGTTCAACATCTTCATCAATGATCTGGAGGATGGGGTAGATTGCACCCTCAGCAAGTCTGCAGATGACACTAAGCTGGGGGGAGTGGTAGATACCCTGGAAGGTAGGGATAGGATACAGAAGGACCTAAACAAACTGGAGGATTGGGCCAAAAGAAATCTGATGAGGTTCAACAAGGACAAGTGCAAAGTCCTGCACTTAGGATGAAAGAATCCCATGCACAGCTACAGACTGGGGACCGACAAGCGAGGAAGCAGTCCTGCAGAAAATGACCTGGGGGTAACAGTGGATAAGAAGCTGGATATGTCAGCAGTGTGCCCTGGTTATCAAGAAGGCTAATAGCATATTGGGCTGCATTAGTAGGAGGGGCATTGCCAGCAGGTCACGGGAAGTGATTATTCCCCTCTATTCGGCATTGGTGAGGCCGCATTTAGAATATTGTGTCCAGTTTTGGGCCCCCCACTACAAAAAGGATGTGGACAAGTTGGAGAGAGTACAGTGGAGAGCAAGAAAAATGATTAGGGGGCTGGAGCATGAAGAGAGGCTGAGGGAACTGGGCTTGTTTAGTCTGCAAAAGAGAAGAATGAGGGGAGATTTGATAGCAGCCTTTAACTACCTGAAAGGGGGTTCCAGGGAGAATGGGGTTAGGCTGTTCTCGGTGGTGGCAGATGACAGAACAAGGAGCTATGGTCTCAAGTTTCAGGGGGAGAGGTCTAGGTTGGACTTTAGGAAAAGGTTTTTCACTGGGAGGGTGGTGAAGCACTGGAATGGGTTACCTAGGGAAGTGGTGGAATCTCCATCTTTAGAGGTTTTTAAGTTGCAGCTTGACAAAACCCTCGCTGAGATTATTCAGCTGAGGTTAGTCCTGCTTTGAGAAGGGAGTTGGACTAGATGACCTCCTGAGGTCCCTTCCAACTCTATGATTCTATGATTCTATACTATATATCTATCTATCTATCTAATTCAGAATGACCTGTAACAACAACTCAGACCTCTACTTCCAGACCTAAAGTATGTCAGTTAGTGGCAGGCTGCTATAGTTGTTTGGTCCAGGCACTAGAGGGAGACATGTAAATGCACATAAGTGGTGCATATTTATCCTAGGGCACCACATCCATAAAACTGTCTGAGGTATAACTGATCTACCAAAGAGACGTGATGGAAGTCAGCACACTTGTAGCCTGCATGGAGAGCTCAGTGGCACTCAGTTATCGGACACGTTTCTAGAGCTGAGAGAAACCTGTGCCAGAAATCTCCTCATGTTAAGTATAAGGGGGACTGGGTTTGGACACAGGGTCAAAATTCAAGCATCTGTGAATCGTTGAGCGTCATCGTGACTCATGTGAGATGCTGCGTTAACTTCGCTGGACCTTTGCCCACGTAGGAATTCAGGAAGCCCCTCCATGTGCGGCACTGACTTTTCCAAGGATTTGGGGGTTGCCGTACGTGGCTGTCATGGGGAGCACGTGTTGGAGAGACTCTTTCCAGGCTGTGGTGGAATGGAGCAAGAGCAATGGCTGGCTGGCAAAGAGGAGCGATCTCTATTATTGAGTGTGATACAGAGGAAAGTTAGGAAACAGGACAGCTCCCCCCCTGGTCCCGCCCAGGACCCTGTTCTTCCTGACGGCCACAGGGTACAACACGGTGGAATTATTCATGCATTGTGGTGAGGAGATCACACCCCAGGAAGGGCTGGGAGATGAAAAGAGAATTCAGGAGGAGGAAGAGAAAGGAAACATCTGCCTTCTCTCCAGCCGGGACGCTGAGGGAGATCCTGAAATGTTGAAGAGAAGAAATAGGAAAGAGGTGACAATGATTTCACTCCATCAAAGATATCAGAGACACAACAGGAATGAATCTGCTCCCAAAGGTGAAATGAGGGTGATGGAGGGGCACCTATAATGATGGTGCATGAGGCTGGCTGCTCTTTGACAAGGTCTGCAGCCCAATGCTGCCTCGGCACGTCCACGTCATATCACGGTGACATGGCACCGCTCCACAGCACAGTCCCTGCAAAGCAACAGCCAGGGAACCACAATCTTATTGCGCCTCTCTGCTGCTTTGCCTGGTGACCAGTCAACTCGCTCTCACCTCTCCCAGCTCCCAGACATTCAAAGGGTTCACTTGAAACCCCAGCTCTGGAGCAGAGGTGGCAGAAAACCTTGTTTTGTTCTGAAAGGCTGACTTCTTTGCCATTTGTTACTAAGGGTGGTTTAAGTTGCCTGGCAACATCCCAGTCGATTCTCTTTGGGAACTAATCCCACAGGGTCACCAAAACATATACAAGTGACTGCAATGCTGCACATGGGGAAAGGTGCTGTGAACGTGACATTCTGGGTCTGTGCAGCTGCACTGGGCAGGAATTTATATAGAGACATAAAAAATTGAAGGAGAAGAAGAAGAAGAAGGACGCCTCTCTTTTGGTGTCATTTGTCTCTTACCCCAGTTTTACAGCAGCACATCTCTATTGACCTCCTCATTTATATTAGGGTAAGTGAAAGCCGAATTGTTTCCTGATTAGCTCCTCAAAAAGCTTCAATCGTCCTTTTATTTTTCATGTTAACTCAGTTACTGTAATGCACCTTTAAGTGCACACGTTTCTTTTTATTGCTTTCTTTTTATTTTATTGATTTCCACCACAACACAAATCTATTGGCAAAAACTGAAAGAAGGGGGGAAAAAAACGGTCAAGGAAAAGAAAGGTAAAGGGTCTGGATGGGAGGAAAAAAGGTAATAAAAGGGACAGAGAGGGGGAAGGAGAATGACATCTCACTTTCCATCCATTAATGATTAATCTAAAAGCTTTTAAAAGTTTGAGTTAATCTTTCCAAATTTGTCTGAAGTCCTTCTTCTTCTAAGTATTACTTACTCTTTAGCTGCCATGTCAGCCAGGCTGCTGTGCCAAATTTCTATCCCTGGAGGCAATCTGCTTACGTCTTCCATAGTAGCCGAAAACCTTTGCTGTCACATGAGTGTAGCTTGTAAACTCATGTATGTTAAAAAGCCCAAAAATGGCTGAGAACTGGTTGGACAACAGTGGTTAGAGGCCCTACCATCAATCAAACATCCACATGAAGTAAGCCCCGCCATACCCGCCCTTCGATCAACGGTCCCGTGACCGTAAGCCCCTCCCTACCCGCCTCTATCACCGGAAGTCCCACACCAACCAGTCACCTGACATCCGGTCCCTCCTCGGGTTATGACTTCCTGGTAAAGATGGTCACCTGCCCGGAAGCGGGTGGTGCGACCGCCCTCCAAGAACGCCCCCCGACTGCTCCCCACCAATAGGAGAGGGTTTCGCCCTGAGAGCTGGGATTGGCCCAGCAAGGGTTTTTGAATTTGTGTTAAGAGTTGGGATTGGTCCTGCGAGGGTACAGAAAGGAGCGGGGCGCCCCTACCCCCAAACGGAGCGGGCTTAGGCCGTCCCAGAAGGGAAAGGTGCACCAATGGGGCGGCACAGCCCCACAGAAGTTTTGGGGCCCTTAAAGCGTCTCGTTTAGAGACCGTGTGGTTCACAGCTCGTGGAAAAATGCCGAGAGGGGAACATTCGTGGGGCCTTCGAAATTTGTTTTGGCTCCTAAGTTCTTGGCCCCCTGGCGTAGAAAGCGTTACATTAGCGACAGTTCCGAGGGGGACACCCCTTTGGCCCAGCCTTTGTTCGACACGCCGGAACCCAAAACTCAAGCGCCCGACAAGCCTGATGGCCTCATGCTGTCCGTGCCCGTGGAGGAGGGCGGGTCGCGGGAGTCGCCGGCGGGGCAGGCCGAAGGAAGAAACGGGTTGCAGCTAAAGGAATGAGCATGATTCCAAAATCAGAATAGAAGACATAGAAACTGAAACCTCAGTGTAAAAGTTAAGGCTGAAGGAAATGTCATATGCAGTTTGTACCTCGGGACAACCTGGTCAGCAAGAAGATTGGAGGAATAATGTTTTCAAGCCTTGTAAGCAACAATCTTACATAGTTAAATGAACACAAAGTAGACAAAAATAAAACCACAGTGTGAAGAGCAAAATAATGCTGGACAGGAAAGCAAGGGGATGCAAAGGAACAAGACAAATAAATGTTAAATTTGCTTCTCCAATATTTTTTAATCGTTAACTTTCTAAGAAATGTGAAGGTAGCTGGAAATTCCATTGATAACCTAAACGTCTCATTAGAGTTCTCATCTGTGCTAAATGAAAATAAACATGACAACTGACAACTCAATCTGTTACAACAATACTGACGTTAAGTGTTACTATGCAATTACATACTTTGATTCTGGTCCCTCGATTAATAGGGAACGTTTTAGCTCTGTGGGTCTTTTATGGCTACATGAAAGAAACTCAAAGGGCTGTGATATTTATGATCAATCTAGCCATTGCTGATTTAGCACAAGTTTTATCCCTGCCTCTGAGGATTTTCTATTACGTGTCTAGAACATGGCCCTTTGGAGGAGGCGTCTGCATATTTTGTTTCTACCTTAAGTATGTAAATATGTATGCAAGCATCTACTTATTGGTTTGCGTCAGCATAAGACGAGTTTTGTTTCTTATGTATCCCTTCAAGTTCAGTGACTGCAAATGCATATATGATGTATACATCAGTATCGCTGGGTGGATTGTAGTCTGCATTGGCTGGTTGCCTTTTCCTCTTCTAAGATTTAACTATAGTGAGATGAATATCAGTAATAAGTGCTTTGCAGACCTCCCCATAAATGGTATTAAACTTTCCAACTCCATTGTGATGATGACCATAGGTGAGCTGATTGGGTTTGTAACCCCTCTGCTGATAATTCTGTATTGCTCTTGGAAGACTATCCTATCATTAAAAGAAAATAATTCCATTTCCCATAACTTTGAAGAGAAAAAAAAGGTTTTAAAGATGACCCTCACCTGTGCTGTGGTATTTCTGATTTGCTTGCCACCTTATCATATCAGTTTTCCTTTAGATTTCCTTGTTAAATCACATCAGATAAAAAACTCACATGCCCAAAATGTGATTTCACTATTTCATGCAGTGGCTTTGTATCTTGCCAGTTTGAATTCCTGTGTTGACCCAGTCATAGACTACTTTACTACAGAAGAATTCAGAAGATGACTTTCAAGACAAGATTTGCAAGACAGTATTCAGTTACACAACAGAAGTTATGTGAAAAAGCATTCCAGAACTGTGTAATAAGGTAAAGTGGTAGGATATTATTTAGCT
The DNA here is from genome assembly GCF_026122565.2 of Emydura macquarii macquarii. Classification (NCBI taxonomy): domain Eukaryota; kingdom Metazoa; phylum Chordata; order Testudines; family Chelidae; genus Emydura; species Emydura macquarii. Next base: position 73,183 of record NW_027133851.1, on the reverse strand, counting down.
GAGGTTAGTCCTGCTTTGAGCAGGGGGTTGGACTAGATACCTCCTGAGGTCCCTTCCAACTCTATGATTCTGTGATATTAACATTGCACTTTCTGAAATGATTGAAAGAATGTTAATGTTCCACATCATATTCATGTGGCCCAGCTTATCGGGGAAAATTCTGAGGTCCTTTCTCAGGCAAACAGCTGTTGATTTCAATGATCATTTGACTGATTAAAAAACTGACGAAAGACTTGAGGCTTTCACCTTTTTCTTGCAAAATTTTCGTGAATATTGAATTTAAACAATGTATTATGTGTATTATAAAAAGAATTGATATGGTGCCCAATCCTGAACTGGCCAAGCCAGAATAAAATAGCTTTATTTATGTGCAACTGATGAGTTTAAGGTTGGGGTTTCACTTGTTGAATAGAGGTCAGGCCAGAGTACTAATTCTGCACCCAGCTATGCTGTATGTAGGACAGGGAGTGTAAAGGATGTGACCTACCACTACCCTCCTGTATCAGCTTTCAGCCACTTGGTATGCAACGTATCAGACAAAATGTGTGCAGTAAAAACCTGTGGGGGGAAAAAGTGTTTAAAAAAACCCCAGGAATGTTTGAGGCAAGGGTCTGACTTACCAACACCCACCCCATAGAATTTCAAGAAGCCAGCCAGGGGCTAGAGTTATCGGGTAATAGGTCTGTGGGAGTGTCACTTACAGTAAGGATCAGGCTTGTTAGCTGTAAATAAAAGTATTGAAAAGGGGCTTTGTGCCTATCTGTGTTTCTGTAAGATAGCCTGTGTGGGCCTTATATATATATATGATAAATATTTCAAGGTGGCTGCATGGCTTTTAAATAAAAAACATTTTTGTGAGAACCCAGCTATTGTGTCTTTGAGTATTTACAGCAAAAAGCTGAAATGTGTGTAACAGAAAAAGAAAACAAACCAAAAAAAAAAAAAAAAAAAAAAAACCCCACAAAAAACCAGGAATGCTTGAGACATGGGCCTGACTCACCAAACCTTTGTTTTCACCAGGGGTTAGAGTTATCGGCTAATAGGTTTGCAGGGCCTTACTTACAGTAAGGGGGGTGGGTCACTGAATGCTATGGACAGTTTAAAATAAAGCCTCAGGAATTGGTGGGTCGTGACAGGTTTTAAACAGTATATTAACCACAACCAAAATAAAAATGACACACCTTTCATATTTTAAAAAGTGTTTTTTGTAATAACAACCAATGTTATTTGTAGAGTGTGTGCTGTGGTTGTGATACAACCATTTTATTTTTCAAAGGTTGTACCGTTTTAGCATATTTTTATTTAAAAATTGTTGTAAGAACAATCAAACACTTAAAAGTCATGACTGTGGTACAAACATTTTCATTTTAAGGCAACCTATGATGGAGATAAGTTTATGGGCATCCCTGTGCAAGATGGGGTGGAAGTATTATCTATTTTCCAATCACTGGCAGGCCTTTATTTTAAACAATGTTAGTGAAAAATTCATAGGTGTTAGGGTGACTGGTAAACCTTTAAGCAACAAACTGTGGGAAGGTATAATTGTACGCATTATGTAGTTGTTAATATTCATTTTATAGGTGTTATATAACCAAATAAGGGTCTATGGGGTGCTGTTGGAAATGTATACATTTACATACTGGTATGGATAAAAGAATTCATAATCACAGGTGTTTGCACCACTTCGTCCAAATTACGTGTAAATTCTCAGAGATCTATTGACGTCAATAGAGATAGGACAAATTAAACCAGTTGAGAATTGGCCCCTTGATTTCTCAGGAACCTGAGTGTGATACTTCCATTTATTTAGAGACGCAAACCAGAGCATACGTAAAATGTATCCAGTGTAAACAGCTCAAAGTTCAAACACCGAGTCCTTATGATGAGCTCTTTGTAAATGAGCGATGGAGTAAGATATAGTCATAAAAAATCCTTGTTAAATCAAATTTAATAAGGAGTACTTCTAAGAAAATCATGATCTGAACATAGACAATCATTAACAGGAAAAGAAGCACAATAATTTGCATAGAATAATTGTTATCTAGTTACCTAGCTAACATAATCCACAATCAAATAGAAATCCATCATTATGAGGTTGTGTGTTAGAACAAGGAATGGTCCAATCTGCCCGTATCTCTATCTAACCATGTGCTTTCTCTATCATATATGCAATGTACACAACCATGAACAAAGTTGGACTCCTAAAACTACTAACAGACCAACCGCTGAGACCCTTTCTCAGCTTGGAAGTGAGTAGATTGACTCGTGATGGTGTATGGAATAACAGATCAGAGCGTGTGATGGCTCTTTTCCACCTATACCCAGGCTAGAACAAAATGACCCCAGTCAAGTAACTTACACCAGTGTTTAGGTCTTAACTGAGTGCAGAGACTTTGGGCCAAAACCTCTCAGTATAAAACTGATGATTGCAGTGGGTCTAGTCTACGTGGGTGGTGATCGAGATGAGTTGGGAAATCAGCCCCTTACATCTCCAACACACTCACTTTCTCCAGGGAGCTCTCAGCCAAATCTGGATGATTTGTGTATATAGGCTATTGGCCAAATCCTAATCACTTTGAAGTGAGGGGCTAAAGTCCAGTAACTTCTATGGAATCCAAATTTGGTCTCATTATGCCGAGTGGTGGAGTCTCCATCCTTAGAGGTTTTTAAGGCCTGATCTGACAACGTCTTGGCTGGGGTGATTTAGTTGGGATTGGTCCTGCTTTGAGCATGAGGTAGGACTAGATGACCTCCTGAGGTCCCTTCCAACTCTCATCTTCTATGAATCCATGATTCTATGGTTTAGAGTTTCTTTAGAAAACACTAGGAAAAGTTTCTCTTCAAAGCAGTCTTTCCACCATAGCCAGACTGATACAGCTTTACATAGAGAATGTGGGTGAAGTAAAATCTTTTCTTGGACCAGTTTCTCTAGATGAGGGAGATGAGCTTTTGAGTCACACAGAGCTGGTAAGGGTCTGGGAAGGAAGAGTTCTGTGTAGTTCGAAAGCTAATCTCTCTCCTCAGCAGAAGTTGGTCCAATAAAAGATATTACCTCACCCACCTTGTCACTCTAATATCCTGGGACTGACAGAGATACACTGCATACAGCTTTGACATAGTCACTGAGGGTTAAAATAATAAATAGACACCACCTGAGTCTCTTTGTCCCTCAACACTTCCTCAGTAACACAATAATATCCTAACAGTATAATCATTTCAGGAGGAACTTGGCCATGAAGAAACCTCTTTCGCATCTTTTTATCATTGTGGGGAGAAAACCTACAGCTCACTTAGAAAACCCCATTAAAGAGAAGACATATGGGCACTCTCAAGAGAAGTCAAATATTGAAAATCCTGCCTAACCAAACACTGACCATCACTCCAGGCCTTCCCCCTTCCAAACTCACCTGGAACACTGATACAAAGAAAACTAACAAACAACTAAGGAAAGATAAACTAAAACTGTGACTAACGAACAAAACACACAAAGAACAAATGTGCTCATATCTCTGTCAGAGATTTTATCCTTAAAATTTAGAAGAGCCACAGACTACACAAAGGATATTGCTATGGTTCATATGAGTAAGGTGATCAGATACAATAGTGATGGGTAGCAGTACATAGATAGATAGATAGATAGATAGATAGATAGATTCCAATCTTAATTGCATTAATGTAAACATATAGTAATTACTTTTTTTCTTGAGTTATGTTTTCCTGGATTTTTACTAGTGTTAAAACCCAATTCTTCATAAACAGATTGCACAGTGTGCTCTCATGAAGGTAATAATGTCATCAAATGATTATATTTATAAAGAAACATCGAATGAAATTGCTACCAAAGGAGACATATGGACATTTTATTCTTGTTGAATAACCTCCAGCACATCCATTTACTCAATGCACCGTTGATCTCCTTGTTCCTCATGCTCTAGATGATGGGATTCATTGTCGGTGGCAACACGGAATAGAGAACAGCCACTACGAGATTCAGATCTGAGGCTGAGCTGGAGGTGGGCTTCAAGTAGGCAAAGGTAGCAGTGCAAACTAACAAGGAGACCACAGTGAGGTGAGGGAGGCAGGTGGAGAAGGCTTTATGCCAGCCCTGCTCAGAGGGGATTCTCAGCACTCCTCTGAAGATCTGAACATACGACATAGTTATGAAAACAAAGCAGCTGAAGGCTAAGCACATACTAAAGACAATAACTCCAACTTCACTGAGGTAAGAGTCAGAGCAGGCCAGCTTGAGGAGCTGGGGGACATCACAGATGAACTGATCCACTGTGTTGCCTCCACAGAAGGAGATTGTGAAAGTGTTCCCGGTGTGCAGTGCAGAGTTGAGAATGCCACTGATCCAGGCACTGGCTGCCATTTGGACACAAGCTGCACTGTTCATCACCATCTCGTAGTGCAGTGGTTGGCAGATGGCGATGTATTGGTCGTATGTCAATAAGGCAAAATTTGCTGAAGCAAAGAATAAGAAAAAAAAGACTTGGGCGACACATCCGGAGTAAGAAATGGACCTGGTGTTCATGAGGGAAATGACCATGGATTTGGGGATGATGACGGAGACGGAGCAAAGGTCTAGGATCGACAGATTCATCAAGAAGAAGTACATGGGGATGTGAAGATGATGGTCGAGGGCTATGGCTGTGACGATGAGAAGGTTCCCCACCAAGGATGACAGGTAAAGCACTGGAAACACCACAAAGTGTAAAATCTGCAGCTCCCAAACGTCAGAGAATCCCAGAAGGAGGAACTTGGTCATGGTGGTTTGGTCGGACATTTTTTTCCTCAGTCCATTGTGTGATGGCTCTGGAGGGAATGAGATGGGCGATGGTTAGGATTAGAGCTATAGAGGGAATGGCCTGGATTCCCCTTTCCCTGATATCTGATGGTATGAATGTCAAAGGTGCAGAGCACTCGTCGTTTACAATGTCAGGGCAACATGATGTGGACTCCTCCAGCATGGTAAGTGGCAGCTTTTCTCCCCCCAGCTCTGTGCCTAGACAGCTGCTGTCTGCTTCCCAACTGATTTACGGCACCAAATCCAATCTGCACTTCTGCCTGCGTGTAACAATGGGCCAGTCTTATCCCTCCATTAACGCTATGTTGCACTGTTTACTCTGTGCTGTGTGGAGCAGTGGTTGTCAGGACACTTGGGCTCTGCTCTTGTTAATCCTAGTTCCTGCTATGGGATCATGGGCCAGTCATTTCCCCTCTTGGTGACTCTGTTACCCTCCCTCCCTTTGCCTGCCTTATCAACTAGGCCTTCAAGATCTTTTGGTGAGGGTCCTGGTCCATAATTTAAAATGTATTGCAGCCACTGGTGTGATTTTCAGAACCATCTATGCACTGAAGAACCCTTGAAATTAATGAAGTTTACGCTCCTAGGTGCTTCTGATAACCTCACTAGGTGCTTAATACCTTTGGAAACATCACCCATGTCTCATTACGTGAACGTTCTGCACACCCATTTACACTCAGCCAGCAACAGTCTGGAGCTCAACCAAGAGGTAATTCTCTTCCCTATGAGCTCCTATTTGTCCTTGAAAGGGGTCAGGATAGACAGGCGTTTGCTGCTTGGTTCCGCTAGAACCCAGCGTTTAAAGGGGCTAGTCCGTATAAAATATTCTGTGTGCTCTATCAATTTTACTAGTTATTCAGTTGTTAGTTCCTGGCAACTATCCCTTTGAAAGAGAAATCACACAGATGCTACAGAATAAATGGGTTTGAAATCAAGAAACCTTAACGTTCCCCAATTTTATTTAAAGTTTAAGGCTGGGTGGAAATTTTCAGCTGCATTGTTCTTAATGGGGATTGGGTTTTCAGCTAAACAACAAATCTCAGAATCTGTCTGCTTTTCTCCAACATTTTGGGATTGCTTTGTAAAGAAACTGAAAAACTCAAAACCAAAACTTTTTTGGTTTTGTGATTTAAAAAAACCCATTTTTCAGCAGAAAGTTTTCAGTTGCCAAAACTTAAAAGAAAAAGGAAAGGATTTTGGGTTCTCAATGAGAAGTCAAAATTTTCCTGAAGGCTGGAAAAATTCCAATCAGCAGCAGGTATCTGATTAAACTGAGAGTAAAAGTCTTAATGAGTTCATGTAGCAATTCATATTTATCATCTTAATTTCCCCTGTATTTTGAACCCCCAACATATTTAATTGAAATAGCGAATTTACTGTATTGGTCTTTGTGGATTTTTCCCCAACAGGTGATGCATCCAGTCATCCAGCACCAGGATTCTTTGATCAATATCTATCTCTATACCAGAATCTAGAAGCTGAAGGCACAGATATCTGAGAATCCTTCCCCCTCATTCTAAGACTGTCCTGGCAGAACCAGACTCAGATCTGCCACTCTCCGCAGCTGAGCTGTGTGTAGCTGGCTGTGAGCTGCACTGACGTTAAAGGAGCGATACTGTGGGAATGCAATTTATCCACATCTGTTTGCTAAGGGCAAGTGGGACTCACTCCCTGGAACCCTGCACGGCTCAGAAGCAGGGGCCCAGAGGCAAAAGTTCATCAATGGCTTGATTTTAAAGCCATTACAATCCTCTAGTCTGACGCCTGGGCCTGATCAAATAAAACAAAATAAAAACCAAACAATTGAACTGTTATAGGCTGGGGTAACTTCCAGATCTACAGTCATCCCTCTGCTCTGAGTGGACCCAATCATTGGGTCCTACTTTCTTCCCAGTCAAACAGCTTTGGGGAGAAGCTGATCTTTGCTTGTAGACCCAAGCTCAGATCTCTTGTCTGACGTCCCTTGCTTTGGCCATGGATGGCCACCCTCTAGGTTCCCTATACCTCAAAACCAGGGTCTGAGTTCTCCTGTGCCCCCCAGTCACTTACACATGCAACGTGGCAGGAAAGCAAGGAACGCCGGCTCAGCAAAAGGATTTCTTAACCACAGACACGTAAAGTCCTTAAGAGTTACAGATCTTTGAATAATCATCAAAGTCCTAAGCTGCAGCTCTCCCTAGTCTGAGCTCACGCCTTGTAAGTCTGAGCTTTGTCAGCTTGGAAACCTGGGCAGAATCCTTCCCAACCCCGCTCTATCTTTCACATCCTTCACACACATGGAGATGGGTGGCCCCCTTGTAAGCCCTATGCATAGAAACACTGTTTTTCCATGATGGCAGTGGCCTGTAGTTGAGAGACAAAATCTATGGCCCCAGGCTGCATTCAGGATGGCTCTCTGTGTTGGTCCTCCAGCAACATGTCAGACACCATAATGGACAGGTCAGCCTCCAGGAGTACAAAACAAAAGGCTGCCTGTGTGCAAATCCAGACATGGGCAGTCACCATCCCAACATATCTACACATGGTACAACAGAGAGTTCATGAGCGTTGGAGGCCCAGTGCAATTTGAGTTGCCTGACCACTGTGTTAAAGGCCTAGCATCGCTTTAGCTGCTTGCTTGGCTATTATGACATGTAACAGGACATTTTTTGGTTGGCAAAAACCAATAGAACCACTGAGTAACATTGCAGAGGTTTTCGTTTTTGCATTCTAGGGCACATAAAATGAAATACACAACATGTCTGCTTGCAGCAGTACATAGATAATGGTGATGGGAACAAGAGGTTATCCTTACATGTCCAGGGGTATACTTTTTCACTGCCAAGGGGCATATTTTCACACCACCCTTCCTATCACCAAATGTTGTTTTAACCACCCCGATTATCATGGTGAGAATGGAATGTAGTCAAGGGTAAAAACCGAAAGTAAGTAATTAGCATATATAATAATAAATTAAAAAGTAATTAAATAAAAGCGATATATGAAAAATATAAAAAATCACCACTTAAAGAAAGGGGCGAGCTCCATCAACACCTGATTCCGTGGAAGGTGTTGCCGGTCGAACAAAAAAATCCACTCACTCCCTGGTGGGGCCCCTAAAGAAAGCCGGTCCTGTTTGCAGCCTTCTATGTAATAGCTTAGCTCTCCAGGCTTAGTGAGTATAATACATTGTAGTTCATTTTAGGCTTTGTATTTAACTAGTATATTTATAAAAAACCTTACACATTAAACTTTATCAGTCTGCAAATCAGGCGTGCCATGTCTCATTGGTATTCACACTAATCATTAAGTGTCCGATATCAACAACTGGCATCCCTCAATCAGCTGTGCATAAGATGATTTTTAAGGTATACGGTGCAAGGGTTTCTCTTACTGCATGTCATCCAGAATAAGAAATGGACCTGATGTTCATGAGGGAATTGACCATGGATTTGGGGAGCGTGATAGAGACAGAGCCCAGGTCTAGGATGGACAGGTTCATCAGGAAGAAGTACATGAGGGTGAGAAAGTGGTGATCGAGGGCTACGGCTGTGATGATGAGAAGGTTCCCCACCAAGGATGCCAGGTAAATCACCAGAAACGCCACAAAGTGCAAAACCTGCATCTCCCGAACATCAGAGAATCCCAGGAGAAGGAACTTGGTCACGGTGGTTTGGTTGGACATTTTCTTCCTCAATAGATTGCATGATGACTGCGGAGAGAAGGGCGATAGCAATGGTCAGGATCAGAGAGACAACGGGAATGAACCAGATTCTCCTCGTCATAACAACTTGTGCTGTGAATGTCAGAGATGCCCAGCTCTTGTCACCTCCACTGATTAGAACTGCAAGTGTCCCGCACCTCTTCCAAGCAGACCACTAGACAAGTTCATTATCACACTAGTGTCAATAGCACTGACTCCCTTAAACACAGTGGAGACCCTTCATTTTACGTCATCTCAGGATCTGGCCCTAAATATGGCTTGACAAAGTGCATTAGGATGGAACAAAGTACCATAATTCTAGCCCTCTACTGTGAACAACAACAGGTTCCTAACTTGGGCCAGGAACTGAAATACTAACACAGCAGGACTGTCACTTACTGGGAAGTGCAATGTCAACTAAGTTACTACTGTGCCTTTCACTTTACCTCTGTGGCTTTATTGCCTGTGATCTGCGGTTCAGTGGTCGTCAGGAGATTTGTTTTGTATTCTTGGCTCTGCCACTGACCTTCTGTTTGACCTTGGGCAAGTCACTTCCCTGCTCTGTGCCTCTGTTTTCCAAAATCCCTTTGTCTGCCTTCTCTCGTTGGACTGTGACCTCATTTGGGAATAGACTGTGTCTTACTACACATATGTTCTGTGCACCTGTCAACAGCATTTTTGTTTAGCTGGAAGCCATGTGAGACTGAAGATTTGGTGCTTGAGCAGGAGATCTGGGTTCTAGTTCCATTGACTTCCTTTGGTCCTTGGTTAGAGTCAAGAAAGACAGGCTTTTTGGCTGGCCTGTGCATCAGTTTAAAGGAAGTCACATGTTTAAAACATACTTTCTGGGTATCAACATTGCTACTAACTCAGTTTTACCATCCCGTACCTACGCTTTTGGAACAGAAATAAAAAGGCTGCAACAGAGCGAATGGGTTTGAAATTGTGGTGTAATTGGACAATATTAACACTCCCCACCATGACTTAAAGCTATGTTTCCTATTAGCAATAGTCAGACAATTTCTGTTTAAATTACCTCCAAGGAAAACTGGGTTTTCAATTGAACAAATGTTCATGGAAAATCTCTGCTACCCTAAAAAACCAACAATATATTTAGCAAAACTGAAAACATACATTATTCTTCTTATTATTAAAATAAGTTTTCCAAATTTTTAGTTGAAATTGGTTCTCAGTTGCCAAAAAAACAAACATTTTTGGTTTTCACAATATCAGTGATGTCATTTTTTCCCACTAAAATAACTCTGACAGGCTCTACATGTCTGACAATAAAAGTTCTAAAGAGTTGCACTTAGATGGAGCTACGATAAGCTGGCTGGAGCTATTATAAGGTGGGTGCATAACTGATTGGAAAAACATTCCCAGAGAGTAGTTATCAGCGGTTCACAGTCAAGTCGGAATGGATATCAAGTGGGGTCACACCGGGATCAGGTCTGGATCTTGTTCTGTTCAATATCTTCATCACTGATTTAGATAATGGCATAAAGCATGCACCTATAAATCATGTGGACTGTACCAAGCTGGGAGGTGTTACAAGTGCTTTGCCGGAGAGGATTAAAATTCAAAATGATCTGGACAAACTGAAGAAATGGTCTGAAGTAAAGAGGATGAAATTCAATAATGACAAATGCAAAGTGCTCCACGTAGGAAGGAGCAATCAGTTGTACACACACAAAATGGGAAACGACTGCCTAGGAAGGCGTATTTGGAAAGGGATCTGGGGCTCAGAGTAGATCTCAAGCTACACATGTGCCAACAATGTAACACCGCTGCAAAAAAAGTAAAGATCCTGCTGGGATGTAGCAGTGAGAGAGTTGTAAGCAAGACACAAGAAGAAATTCTTCCCCTCTGCTCCACGCTGATGTGGCATCAGTTGGAGTGTTGTGTCCAGTTCTGGGTGCTACATTTCAGGAAAGATGTGAACAATTTGGAGAAAGTACAGAGGAGAGCAACAAAAAGGTATAAAAGTATAGAACACAGGACATATGAGGAAAGATTGAAAAAACTGGGATGCTTTACTCTGGGGAAGAGGAGACTAAGGGGGACATGATAACAGTTTTCAAGCGCATAAAAGTTGTTGCAAGGAAGGAGAAAAATTGTTCTACTTAACCTCTGAGGATGGAGAAAGAAACAATGGGCTTAAATTGCAATAAGCGAGGTTTGTATTGGACATTAGGAAAAAACTTCCTAACTCTCAGGATAGTAAAGCACTGGAATAAACTGCCTAGGGAGGTTGTGGAATCTCCATCATTGGAGATTTTTAAGAGCAGGTTAGATAAACACCTGTCAGGAATGGTCTAGGTAATATTTAGTCGTGCCATAAATGCAGGAGGCTGGACTACATGACCTCTTGAGGTCCTTTCCAGTCCTACAATTCTATGTTTCTATTGAATTCAATTCAAATTTCTATGATTAAAGTTGCCTGTATAAAATATCTGAACATATTTAATTGAAAGAGAAAATTTACTGTGTTGGTCTTTGTGGACTTTTCCCAGCTTGCGATGCAATTGATTCTCCAGCACCAGGATTCTTTCTTCATCTCTGGCTCCTGCCCCTATCCCTGTGCTGTCCAGCAGCAGTTTCTATGTCCTTTCCCTGGATTTCCTGAGTCTCTTGCAGTTCCTGGCAGACCGGGATCCACTCCTTGGGCAGGCTTGGGTGAGAGACAAAGGACAGAATGGGATCAGAGGCAGAAAACCCCTCCCAGCTGTAGAGCTGATCCTGGCTTATGCAGGCTTCAGACAAGATCACAGCCCAGGATGTCCCTGCTCAGGGGCTAAATAGCTGAATCCAGTCTCCAGGGTTGCGAGCCCAGCTCTGATCTCACCTCTGGAGCAAACTGCTCTGACAACCTGCCCTAGCAGACCCTAAACCCCAAAGTGGGAACAGCACCTGCCCTGGATCTCACAACTAACCGTGGTTACTATAAAGGGCCCATCCAACATACCCATATTCATGGCAAGGAGTGGTGATCAGGCACTTCTCTACTCTGGGATCCTGTTCGTGACGCCAGATGTTAGAAATAACCAAACAGGTTGTCCCGAGGGTGGATTGGGGAGATGGAACCTTTTATTTCCTGCTCGTTCCACTTCGACGCCGCGAGAAAGCAACAAGGGGGTTACTTTACAATTCTTCTATCCATAACAGTATTTAATTAAATAGCACACTTACTGTACTGGCCTTTGTGGATTTTTTCCCAACAAGTGATGGATTCAGTCATCCAGCTCCAGGATTCTTCGGTCATTATCTATCTATCAATCTATGTAGACGCCAAAGACAGATGTGCATAAGAGTCATTTCACCCTCACTCTGAGCATGACCTGACAGAACTAGACTCAGACCAGTTGCTCTCTGCAGCTGAGCAGTGTGTAGCTGGCTTTGAGCATCACTGGCATTAAAGGAGCGATGCTGCGGGAAGGTGATTTACCCATGTCTATTTCCTAAGGGCTTGTGGGACTCACTCCCGAGAGACCTGAACAGCTCAGAAGCAGAGGCCCAGAGGTAAAACTTCGTAGACTCATTAATTGTAAAGCCAAAAGGGGCCGTTCTGATCCTCTAGTCTGACCCCCTGCCTAGCACAGGCCCTAGGATTTCCTGACTCCAGCTTCTGTGCTCTCATTTGGCCAGGATTACCAAGGGATTTGGGCACCTAAAGATGGAGACAGTGATTTACTGGGATTTATCAAAGCTCCAAAATGAGCCAGGTAGCTAAATCCCATGGACATTCAAAGGGAGTTAGGCACCTAACTTGCTGAGGTGTTACTGTAAATCCCACAAGGCAACTATCAACGTCTTTAGATGCCTAAACCCTTTTGTAGTTCTGACACTGGGTCTATCTTTTCATCTTCCAAGGCCTGGGCTTCTCTTGACTTTCAGAACTATGAAGGCTGGGATTTGCAAAGGAGCCTAAGGGAGAGTAAGGCATGCACGTCTTGGGGGCCTAACTCCCTTCGACTGCCGTGACAATCCCAGCCTACAATGATAACAAGGGCAGTCACGCAGCAAGGGTTATAGAGAGGAGCTCAAGACACCTGGCGCCCTTGTGATCTAAGTCCAGCTACACAACTGAATTACCCCAGCGCTCCGTGCCTCAGTTGCCCCAGCTGTAACCTGGGGGAGAAGACCTGGCACTGGAGGAATAATTCACAATGGATGGTGTAAATAAGGGTTGTGAACGAGTCAGTTTTATTTGAGCTACTACAGGATTTTTGTAGATCTGGGTGAAATACTCATCACATTTTCTTCAAACAGAAATTGGCAATTCTGATATTCCTGTGGGAACAGGCAGAGTCCAGTGCCCAGGTCTGACAGGGGCCAGCACCTCATGCTGCACCACCACAGCCTGAAGCACCAGCTTGTGTGAAGGGTGGGGGAGATGTGCTCTGAGTTCAGCCACTACAGCCCAGTCTGTCTGAGTCTGCCGAGAGCCTCAGACAATAGCTCTGGGAGAGGGAAACTTCCCTAGATACCTCCAGGGGTTTGCATTCCCAGTCCCACTGCTCGGGAAGACCCCATCAGCCCCACCCCAGCAGGGGGCTGGGTGCGCAGGGGGAGGGGAAGTGGACTACAGTCCTGCCGACCCCCTCACCCAACAGATACAACCTGGCTGGGGAGATGAGGAGTGAGGTTAGGATTAGGGAAAAAAGCAAGCAAGCAAGCGAAGGACTTGTTTAATAGTGTGAGGGGTCTGGGTGTGGGGGGTCGGGCAGGTGCTGGATGCAGTGGGGTGGGGGACAAGGGGTCTGGTTGGGAAGCTTGGCCAGAGTGTGTGCAGGAGTATGACAGGAGGGGCTCTAAGAGGGGGCAGGAGACTGGCAGAAGAGCCTGACAGGTGGGAGGGCAGGGGTCTGGTGGGAGGGGTTGGCTGGTGGGGGGGTCAAGGGTCTGGCGGGAGGAGCTGGCTGGTGGGGGGGCTAGAATATAAAAGAAATATAAAGTAAAAAATGAATATTTTTTTTATAAAAAGTTTTGAAACATATACAATAAAATTTAAAACTTAAAATACATAGTAAAATACAAAATTATAAAAAGAGTGAAATCTTCAACTGAACCAACCCCTGCCGGGTGTGTCAATGAGACAAGGGCTCCCCCATCACACGTCAGAAGCTTCCAACGGCAGGGCTAACAGCAGTCTCACTCCGGCCATGCGGCCACCCCAGCCTGGCAGTGAGGGGCGGCCCCTCCTGGGCTCACAGATCCACAGACAAAGCCCAGGGGGAACCACTCCCATTTACACTTGCCGGACACAAGGCTCTTGCTCTTGTTGTACAGGAGGCTAGGTGACCCCCCCGTTGTACAATGAGCAATGAGGGCTCCCTCCGTGTGGGGCAGAGGGACACCCCGCGCTCCAGGGACGAGGTAGCTGGTGGACAGACCCCGCGGGAGCAGAGGATGTCGGCAGGCGCAACTCTGCTTTTGACGGAGCCATCCCCACTTGAGCAAGCGAGACTCTGCACAACCTCCAGGCACCTCTTCCATCAGTGGAGGGTGACCCTGACCCCGGAGAGAACCCGGAGAGAACGAGAGAGAGACGGGGTGTCCCTCGGCTGGACCCCCAGGGCGAGATTCAGCCCAGCCGCAGCTGGGTACACAAGGTCCAGAGGTGGAGAGAGGAAGGAGAGAGAGAGCCGGACTGGGGGCCTGCGAGCTCTCATCCCCTCTCTGCACCAGCCTGAGTCCCCCCACTCAGGGCTTTTCCCAGCGTGTACCCAGCTCACACAGCCTTGTGACACAGCTCCGGGCCCAGCCTTCAGAGTGAGGGGAGCGAAAAGGGCACGTCTGCCTCTGCCCAGGCCGGGCAGGAAATCCCTCCGCCCTCCTGGAACTGCCCCCTGGGACACAGCTGGAATTGTGGATCATCGAGACTTCCAGAGCCAGGTCCCAGTGCAGTCACCCCAGGAAGGGGAACAGAAAACGTGCCTTTAAAATTCAACTTTATCTAGGGCGACCCTACTTCACGGTCCCAAACACAGGACATTGCAGGGGGAGGGGGGAGGATCTACAGGGGGAGGATCTAGAGGGGGTGTTGGGGGATGCTGGAGAGGCTGTTTGAACTGGGAAAGAGTATTTGGGGGTGTGAAGTTGCTGATTGTTCACAATTGTTTATTACAAACAAAGTAATAAAATAACACCACTATATAATTAATAAATTATAGCATAAAACTGAGGTGGGGTTTTCCTTCTTCAATTCATGTGACTTTGGAAAATCTCAGTCTTAATTTTACCCCATTTAATTTGTATCACAGCAGTCATTCTGTGCATCTATTTCGTGTGATACTGTTTACCTGTGAAACTTACTGGTCTGGAAAATAATTCAGAAGGACTGAAAAAAAAAGACAAAGAATTATTTTAAGAAGAAGAATATTGTCCACCATTATAACAGCTAGGACAGAAATTTATAAGGGAAAAAAAATCCACATATTTCACAGCAGAAGCAAATTTTAACAACCAGGAGTTATGAAGAAAACTTCCATCTTTGGTTAATTAATCCATATTTTTTCCATTACAGAGCTTCTACCCTTTCTTCTGCCACCATCCAAGCCAGGACAACAGATTTGATGGACTGAGAATGTGAAGGGCTTATCAGTGAAAAGGACATTTACAGCTAGTTCAAAAGTTGCTCCAAGTTAGCTAAAGCCCTTCTAGCTGTAAGGGTTGTTTATAATGTGAAAAAGAGAGTGTAAGCCAGCATTGTTTCCTAATACATGAAGGCTGACATCTTCATCCACGTTTCCCCTGGACTCTCTTTCTAGATGTCGGGAAAAAAAATGCTTTTTAAAAATGATTTGATATAACCCTTAATATGCTGGCCTGGTCTACACGGCAGAGTTAAGTCAGCACAAGGCAGCTAACAGCAACATAACGAGGGAAGTGTCTACACTTAAATTTGGTTCTTCCTAATGTAACTGGCCCACTACGCCAATTAAATAAATCCATCTTCACGAGCGGCGTAGAGCCAAGATCGATGTTGTTAGGTCAATGCAGTGTCAGTATAGACACGGTGTTGCTGACGTTGACTATTACTGGCTTTGAGGAGCCATGCCCTTATCTTTTATGTTATTACTATTTATTTAGAAGATGTAGAAAGTGTAAGCCAATAGTAATATAATAATAATTTGAGTGTACCAATGAGCATTAAGAATTTATGCATATGTAATTTTATGTTTATGTTTATGTTTGTATAAATATGCAAAAGAGCATGCCTTCGAGGTCTCACACTGACCACTTCCCCCAGTTCCCCACACTGACAGTACAATCGGTACAAGCACTTCTGGGGCGAACCCGCACCGCTGACCCAAGGGGCAAAGTGTAGACATGCCCAAGCAATGTCATTTCAGCGGCAGCTAGGCAGTTAGCGTCATTCAATTTTGTAGCATAGGCATGGTCTCAGGTAGAAACTATTCAACACCCCTCTGAGGTGTTAGCCACTGTTACAGTTAAGGAGCTGATCTGGGACATCAAAGGCCTCCATTGAAATCTCTCTCGGCCTGAGTTAGAAAAGAGTTTTGAACTCAGGTCACCCTCACAGACGAATGCACAACGTGACATCTTCCAGACATTTGGTGCCAAAAGGCCAAGGATCAAAATGAAACATTTCACGTCAAAACAAAACATTTCATTCTGACGGTACTGAAATGCTTCATTTCTGCTAAGAAAAATGACGGCTTAGAGTGTGTGTGTGTGTGTGTGTGTTTGTGTTACGCCCTGTTGGAGGGAATGAGGACAGTTCGGGGTGTGTGTGTGTGAGAGAGAGAGAGTAAAATATTCCACTGAACCAAGTCTCCTACAGCTCAGATCCTCAAAGATATTACGGCCTAAAGGATCTGGGCTCTGGACTAATCAGGGCCTTTAACACCACAGCCCTGGAGCAGGGGCGCTGACATGTCCACACAAACCCCTGCATCTTCCCCCCCAACACCCTACCCTGGCAGCCACCACAGAGGGCTCACCCCACTTCCAGCAGCTTTCACACCCTCTGCCCCTCCCGTTCCCAGCGTGTCCCCTTCCCCGTTCGCCACTGTCACCCCTACCCCTCTCCTGAACCTCGGTGTGTGCAGCCAGTCCCTGCTCCTTTCTTTCTGTTTTCTTTCTCATTCCTAGACAAGCTGACCTGGACGAGACCTTCTCGGTGCTTCCAGGGTAAGGGTGGATGCTCTGCATTCATTAACAGATAGCAAAATGAATAGTTAAGATTGTGGTCATGGCAAACAAAGCAAAGAAGGTCCATGGAGGTACAGCTTGATCTATGAATTGTGTATTCATTATATCGATTCCTTAGGCATTCCCAGTTATCACTCTGAGGTTCGACAGATTCTGGTCCCAAGATCAGGCCCAATATTATTAAAATTATTGTGCAATTGGGAATCTTGATGTGCACAGCTGCCATACTCACACTCCAGGTATCTTTCTGTATTTTTAATAGTTTATTAATGCATTCGGCAAAGTCACACACACTCTAACCCAGCAAAGTAGACAGAGATAATACAGAATGAACATCCATATATTCACAGCATCCCTTGCAGAACAGCTGGAAATGTTACTCATTATCTTCTTCATCACCATCAGCTTCCTCCTCATCACCAGGTGTTTCTATCCTAAAATATCCAAAGCTGGTGTTAGCTCATATTCTTGTAGCTGCCTGGAACTGTTATGTACAAGCTTCCCCCTTACACACTCGATTTCCAATTTCCCAAAATTCAGGAGTGATGTTGGGCCATTTATCTGTGTCAAAGATCATAGGCCTCAAGCCTTATACTAACTACTGTGGTCAGAGTCTCACAGGTTACCTGCAGGTTCCTTGCATTACTACTCAATAAAATAAATGCTAAAGCTAGCTCTATGGGCCACACAGGCAATAAATATATGGAAAGACTGAGTCTGGATAAGGGCTTGATAAAGTGGAAGATGGTTCTTCTCTGAGATCTTCCACTGTCTCCATAGCATGCATGTTTATGGTGGTTCGCTGGTTGGGCCATAGAGAGGAATAATGTCTCTTTAGCCATCACCTTAAAAGGAAATTACTCCCAGAATCGGTCTACGTAGAATACAATTCTACCATACTCATTTTTCTAGTACCCATTGTAAAGTACACTTGCCCATTTCTAACTCTTTCTTATTGGCGATTCTGGAAGGTTAAAGTACTAAATACAGATGGTTACATCCCAGTAATGCATATTGTGTTTCAACAGAATGTCATATCCTCAGCCATATGTGGACAAGCCTCAGTAGGTCTGCCCTTACGACAGTTTGTTTTCAAGTGGATAAATATTTTTTAAAAAATTAAAAAAGTTATTTGTAGATCAGATTATGGCTCAGCAATTCGAGATGATGCCACTATAAGAACCTAGAGCGTTAGCCCTGCCAACATATTAAGATAGATAGAGAGAAGTCTCAAAATTATTTCAATTTGGTTTTGTGAAAACTGCCAGTTTGTTTAAAAGTGACTTTTTGGTTGGCTGTTTTTTCATTAGAAAACACTATTTTTAACTGCAAAAGGCCAATTTTCACTTAAAGGAGTCTATTTTAGGGGGGGAAATGCAACTTTTTAAAATCATTTTCTATTTTAGAATTTGATCTGGCTTCCTCTGTAAATCATTTACAACTTCCACTTTTCCCAATGCATAAAAATTGTCATCTCATTTGGCTTCTCAAAGGCCACTACGCAGTCAAGCTGCTGTGTTTTAATACGAATCCTTCCCCTCTGCTCCTTTGTAAACCCAAGCCATTGTGAACATCGTACATCGTTTCTGAGTGACAAAAGATCCTGGAAGGAAAATGTGAACATGTGTGTGTGAAATGTCATAAAATTTCCAATTATTTGTGTCCTGTTATGTTGTGTGCTCAAATATATAGGAGAATATGTAGAAGGGTTGGTGGGTAGGAAGATACAATTGTCACCTATGGATGAGTTGCTCCATAATTGTCCACAAGATGGTCACCTGCATCTTCTCCTGAAGCATCTAATGCTGGCCAATGACGAAGAGGGGCAATAGGGCCCAATGGACCCCAGTCTGATCTAAGCCCTAAAATAAGATTGTTAAAGGGGGGTTTCCGATCTCCATTTCCTACTATGAAAGGAACTAGAGGCAGATACTTAAAGCAACAATAATATATAAAGCTGGGGGTTACAACACGGCCTTAAGGGCCAGATTTTTAAAATGTACTTAGGCACCTAACTCCATCCAGGCCAAACCTAAGTGGTTCTACGACCTCGTGTGCTATGTTGAAACAGCTGGAGCAGGGAGCTGGGCCCAGCCAGGTTGAGTCTGGAAACCATCCCCCACAGCCTTGGGTCTCCCCTCAAGGCCAGGATTCGGGCTGTGGTGCTGAGCAGAGGGGGTGCTGCAGGTGATTGATATCCCCTTCGTCGGGCTAGGAGGGGGCGGCAGCAGAGGAGGTGGGTCACAAAAAAAAAACAAAAAAACAAAAAACACAGTCATGGGTTACCTTTGTAAAAAGTTGGGGAACCACTGGGTTAGAGCAATCACCCAGGATAAGGAAGACACAAAACCCAGTCCAGCTGTTCCAGAGACTCACCTGATGCTGAAGCCCCATTGGGAACCAGCCCTGTGTGTCTTATTCCTGACTCTGAAAGGATCTAGAAGCTGAAATGTTTTGACCATTTGGGTCCAGAGACCTGAGGTTTGAAACTGAGGCCACCTGTGCTTCAGAAGAAAGAAAGGCAGGATGGAGGTTCTTCTAGGGATCTTGTCATGGTAGCATCAGTGAGAACGAGCCCCAGATTGTGGAAATTAGATCCCCAGGACACCGTGGTTGGGGTGAACGCAAGACAGTCTTTATAACCTGTTTACAAAGACATTCACAGCTAAAACCACACCGATAACTCACTTCATTCACTGTTGCACTCATTTGCCTTTCAGACACGTCTGGTTCATAGAAGGGTTCATTGGCTCCACCAACAAATTCTTCCTCTCCAGGCACAGGGTCAACTTCTATCTCTTCACTGACCACATTGGGTGGAGATCATCGACCACTGGTGGGGACCACCAGCTCCTGGCAATACACCAAGCCCTGGGAGAACAACTCCTACGAGAGGCGGCCGGAGTCAGCGGGGTAGAGGATTTCTACTACATGGCCAGCTTCTATGGCGGAAGCATGTCTGAGGTCTACAAGTTGACCACAACTTGCTTCAAAGGGGTCACGGAGGACAGAGCCAACGGCATTGAAGCCAACTGGCATGAGGAAAGCCACCTGAATAAATACCTTGTGTACCACAAGCCCACAAGCCTACTGTCCCCGGAGTACTACTGGGATGAGGAGCTGATCATACCTCCCATTGTCAAGGGTAAGAGACTGTCCTTGGTGCGCAAGGATCTGAAAGAAATCAGGCCCTGCAGGGGGAAGAAAGAAAGAAAGATGGGTGGATGCTGTGATGCATATGGCAATTTCCTGCAGTACCCTTGAAAAAAGTCTCATTGAACTAAATTTTAAGTATCTTTGGAGTCTGTTGTATTAAATGCAAAGGTCATGTGACTTCTGGGAGCCAGGAGAGGGATGGTATTTTCATAGCTTTCCAGCTCTCTTTCCCACGTCCTAAAATTCACAAGCCATCAGTAAGTGAATCGTTTGTTTGTTTTTTCATTGTATTAGACATTATTCTGCAACTCTTTTCTTTTAATTTGATGCCATTATGTGTGCCCCTCCATTGCTGGCTTCTCCACAAAATCCTAAAGAAAACCAGAGAATTCTCCTGAAGCCAAGATGGCATGAACGATCTGGCAGTTTCCTACAATCTCCTTGAAATACCTTGTTGCATTAAGTTTACATATTATAGTGGTCTGGGACTGTATGTAAACTCTTTGAGGAGGAGATGGGATGTGAGCCCTGGGATGTGTTATGAACTTCAAGGGACTATATTGAGCAATGTGCCAGATGAGAATGGACTTTTGGAACAAACAGCGGGAAGTAGTTTGTCTGGGGAATATCGAATGGGCCGTGAATGTAAATTTCCCATCTCCAGTTATGCCGAAACCCAGCCTTTTGAAGATATGTGCTGAGCAGTCAGTCTTCAATATCAGAGCATAATCCGACCTGTCATGTGTGGGCTGGATAAATACGTAGACAAAATCCTCCAAATGTCTATGGAGAATCATCAAGATCCAGTAAATAGCTCCTTGAAGTAGGAGGGCTTTGTTCCCTGCTCTGATAATGACCTCCTGCATGGCCTCGGACAGAACAATTCCCCACTCTGTGCCTCAGTTTCACCTCCCCTTGTCTGTCTTGTCTACTAAGAATGTGTGACAGATATGGCCATTACCTGCAATATCCTTGAAAAACCTAATGGAATGAAGTTTCAGTAGCTTTGGGTCTATTTTATTACAAATGCAAAGTGTACGTATTACTGTGGGATTGTGTGTAATGCCTGCAGGAAGCAGACGTGGCCAGTGCAAACCCTGGGAAATGATATAAGATTCTAAGGATTATTTTAAACAAAAGGTTAGACAAGACGGGGGTTTCCCAAGGAATCTCCAGAAAGGGGAATGCAAATGTCTCCTCTCTGGTTAGGCAAAAGTTCAGCTTCTTGTGTAGGCAGGGAGCTCCCCGCTGAGGAGGGAGAGACACAGGTCTCCACCCTAGAGATGTGAAGGCAGCAGAGCTGGAAGCATAGAGCAGGTGGCCTTGCTGGACCGCAGAGGGGGAAAACACAGGTGCAGTTCCCCTGAACTGTGACGGCACACTCTTCAGGGAAGAGACTCTCCCTTGTTATATGTCTGCAGCACCTAGCGCAATGGGACCCTGACCTCAGCTCCCCAGCTCTGGATATGCCAGATTTTTAAAGTGTTTACTCATTGCTCCACTCAACATGGCAATGTCCAAGTGACTTAGAAGCCTACATTTCATTGCAATTAACGGGTGTTAGGCACCTAAATATCTTTAAACATCTGACCCTAGCATATAACAAGAAATACACTGCTGTTTTGTTTTTTTTAATCTGTCACTTTAAGTGACTTGAACAAGAACCTTGCACTACCAGGCACCCCAAATGCCCAAGGCAAAGCTGCACTCTCCATTGTGGTGCGGTCAGCACTATCTGGCAATAACAGTAATGGTTACATCTTGTTGTCCCATACAGTGGGAATGCCTCGTGTGGGTACAGCCTGTAATCCAGGCTGGATGCCAAGGAAATCGGGTGCAGAAATCTCAGTCTCTTTTGGGCTCCTAACTCCCTCAGACTCGGTTGAAAACGCCCTTCCTTATCTGTAATGACAACAATACGTGTTATTCTCAAGGATTATAATGCAGCATGATCACACAGCCTTATCTTTGCTCGGCTCTGTGTATGCAATACTATAGCAATTTTTGCTTTCCCAGTGACATGCAGTAATATGTACAACCCCCCTTGACTGTACTCCTTTGGGTCTGCATTATGATAAAGTCTTTAATTACATGAGAACAACCATTGACTAAAAGGTCACTTGCTATTTCTCAAAGAATTTTCAAGGAGTGCCCAGTTCCCGATTTTATGGGAGGTAAGCACTTAACGCCTGTAAGCCTCTCTGAATATTCCCTCCTTAGTGACTGTAACATGAACAGGTACCCTTAACTCTGCCCTCTTGTGCATACATCTGCAAAACTCTCGCTAGTGGGTGAGCAGCTGGCCTGTTGAGACCACTGCTTATCATGGTCACCTCACTGTTGTTATACCGCCGGTCTCTCATATCCATCTGTTTTCTCTCCCCTTATATGGACATTATAAGCTCTTTGATGAAAAGCACCGTCTTTTTGTCATGGGTGCGTACAGAGCCTAGAACAGCAGTATTGGCACTTGCTGAGTCTTCAATACAAATAAACAACAATAATTAACACACATTATGCTGCAATCGTTAATGAGATGATCATGCCGGGTTCTCTCCCATGTTATACAATAGAATCTGATTGGGCAGTTTTAAGTCTTCTGCAGGTCAGATTAGTCACCAAAAGCTGACACCAAACCAATGTACCCCAACGCCCAAGGTGACATAAACCCATTGACGTCTGTTATTATTCTTGCAAAACAAGTATATTGTGGTAGCTCCTAAAAACCGCAGCCCTGGTGCAAGGCGCTGTACAAAGATACTGTCACAGGGTGGCCTGCCCCTTTAAGGTCCAGGGGCCCTGTGACAGTTGGGAAGGGCCAGGGATCCCTGTAAAGGGGTCTGTGGAGAAGAGCTGTAGGAAGCAGAGTGGCCCCTGCCCTGGAGCAGTGAGATGAAAATAGACACTGGATCAGCATTACAAAGGGGCGCAGGCATCTGCAGAAGTTGATCGGCGCCTAGTGGAATTTACAGTGGCACCTAAGCAGGGTAAGTGCCTAACTCCCCTTGGATGGCAACAGACTTTGCCATGAGCTTTGATAAATCCCACTAGGTGCCCATCACCATCTTTAGGTGCCAAAATCCCTTTGTAATCCTGGCCCACAGATAACACAGAAACTGGGCAGATCCCAGGGCCTGTGGCAGGCCGGGGGGTCAGACTAGAGGATCGTAATGGCTTTAAAATCAAGCCATTGATAAACTTTTGCCTCTGGGCCCCTGCTTCTGAGCCGTGCAGGGCTCCAGGGAGTGAGTCCCACTAGCCCTTAGCAAACAGACGTGGATAAATTGCCTTCCCGCAGCATCGCTCCTTTAATGTCAGTGCAGCTCACAGCCAGCTACACACAGCTCAACTGCGGAGAGTGGCAGATCTGAGTCTGGTTCTGTCAGGACAGTCCTAGAATGAGGGGGAAGGATTCTCAGATAGCTGTGCCTTCAGCTTCTAGATTTTGGTATAGAGATAGATATTGACCAAAGAATCCTGGTGCTGGATGACTGGATGCATCACCTGTTGGGGAAAAATCCACAAAGACTAGTACAGTAAGTTTGTTATTTCAATTAAATATGTTGGGGGTTCAAAATACAGGGGGAATTAAGATGATAAATATGAATTGCTATATGAACTCATTAAGACTTTTACTCTCAGTTCAATCAGATACCTACTGCTGATTGGAATTTTTCCACCCTTCAGGAACATTTTGACTTCTCATTGAGAACCCAATGGGAGGGAGGGGAACAGTCACCAAGAGGGGAAATGACTGGCCCAAGGTCACAGAGCAGGTCACTGGCAGGAACAAGAACAGAGCCCAAGTGTCCTGGCAACCACTGCACCACACAGCACAGAGTAAACAATGCAACACAGCGGTAATGGAGGGATGAGACTGGCCCATTTTTACACACAGGCAGAAGTGCAGCTGGGATTTGGTGCTGTAAATCAGTTGGGAAGCAGACAGCAGCCGTCTAGGCACAGAGCTGGGGGAGAAAAGCTGCCATTTCCCATGCTGGAGGAGTCCACATCATGTTGCTCTGCAGCGTGGGAATCAGGCGGTGCTGGCGTTTTAGTCTATCAGCTTCATGGCCAAGGTGTGAGGTTGGTGATGGTCACCACGGAAGGCTCTTCTTTGCGAGGATTGTTGGATTTGGATTTTACTTTGTTCCATCCTTCACTCTGCATTTAAACAAGCCTCTCCTTGAGACACAGCCTCAGATGAGGTGAAGTAACAAAGCTCCATTGATTTTAAAGGAGCCGATCCAATGTACACCAGTGTGATAACACGTTGGATTGATTGTCAGCGTGAGGAGCACTGACAACACCTAGTCATTGTAAACGACGAGTGCTCTGCACCTTTGACATTCATACAATCAGATCTCAGGGAAAGGGGAATCAGGGACATTCCCATTGTAGCTCTAATCCTAACCATCACCCTTCTCATTCCCTCCACAGCCATCACACAATGGACTGAGGAAAAAAAATGTCCAACCAAACCACCATGACCGAGTTCCTTCTCCTGGGATTCTCTGACGTTTGGGAGCTGCAGGTGTTACACTTTGTGGTGTTTCCAGTGCTTTACCTGTCATCCTTGGTGGTGAACCTTCTCATCGTCACAGCTATAGCCCTCGACCGTCATCTTCACACCCCCATGTACTTCTTCTTGATGAATCTGTCGATCCTAGACCTTGGCTCCATCTCTGTCATCATCCCCAAATCCATGGTGAATTCCCTCATGAACACCAGGTCCATTTCTTATTCCGGATGTGTCGCCCAAGTCTTTTTTTTCTTATTCTTTATTTCAGCAACCACTGTACTACGAGATCATAGAATCATAGAATATTAGAGATGGAAGGGACCTTAGGAGGTCATCTAGTCCAACCCTCTGCTCAATGGTAATGAACAGTGCAGCTTGTGTCCAAATGGCAGCCAGTGCCTGGATCAGTGGCATTCTCAACTCTGCACTGCACACTGGGAACACTTTCACAATCTCCTTCTGTGGAGGCAACACAGTGGATCAGTTCTTCTGTGAAGTCCCCCAGCTCCTCAAGCTGGCCTACTCTGACTCTTACCTCAGTGAAGTTGGAGTTATTGTCTTTAGTCTGTGCTTTGTTTTCATAACTATGTCTTATGTTCAGATCTTCAGAGCAGTGCTGAGAATCCCCTCTGAGCAGGGCCGGCATAAAGCCTTCTCCACCTGCCTCCCTCACCTCACTGTGGCCTCCTTGTTAGTTTGCACTGCTACCTTTGCCTACCTGAAACCCACCTCCGGCTCAGCCTCGGGTCTGAATCTCTTAGTGGCTGTTCTCTATTTCGTGTTGCCACCAATGACGAATCCCAGCATAAGGAACAAAGAGATCAACAGTGCAGTGAGTAAATGGATGTACTGGAGGTTATTCAACAAGAATAAAATGTCCATATGTCTCCTTCGGTAGCAATTTCATTCGGTGTTTCTGTATAAATATAATCATCTGATGACATTATTGCCTCCATGAGAGCATACAGTGCAATCTGTTTATGAAGAATTGGGTTTTAGCACTAGTAAAAATCCGGGAAAACATAACTCAAGAAAAAAGGTAATTACTATAGGTTTACGTTAATGAAATTAAGACTGGAATCTATCTATCTCTCTATCTCTTTATCTATCCCCATAGACCCCCTTTATCTCTCTATCTATCTCTCCATCTCTATATCTCTCTGTAATGAACTGCTACCCATTACTTGACTGGGGTCATTTTGTTCTAGGCTGGGTATAGGTGGAAAAGTTCCATCACATGCTCTGATCTGTTATTCCATACACCATCAGAAGTCGATCTACTCACTTCCAAGCTGAGAAAGGCTCTCAGAGGTTGGTCTGTTGGTAGTATTAGGATACCATATTTGTGCATGGTTGTGTACATTACATATATGACAGAGAAAGCATGTGATTAGACAGAGACACGGGCAGATAGGACCATTTCTTATCCTAACACACAACCTCATAATGATAGATTTCTATTTGATTGTGGATTATGTTACCTAGGTGGCTAGATAACAATTATTCTATGCAAATTATTGTGCTTCTTTTCCTGTTAATGATTGTCTATGTTCACATCATGATTTTCTTTTAAGTACTCCTTAATAAATATTATTTAACAAGGATTTTCTATGACTATATCTTACTCCATTGCTCATTTACAAAGAGCTCATCATAAGGACTCGGTGTTTGAACTTTGAGCTGTTTACACTGGATACATTTTAAATATGCTCTGGTTTGCTTCTCTAAATAAATGGAAGTTTCACACTCAGGTTCCTGAAACATCAAGGGGCCAATTCTTAATGGGTTTAATTTGTCCTATCTCTATTGACGTCAATAGATCTCTGAGAATGTACACGTAATTTGGACGTTGTGGTCTAAATACGTGTGATTATGAATTTAACACTCACTTTGAGTATTCTGTGCAAAGGCTCTGATCCCACAAGCCACTTCAACCCATTCTTCACTTTAAACATCAGATTGGCCCCACTGAAGTTTTAAAGATGAACTCCTGCTTAAATCCCAGGTTATGGGTTAGGGTTATGGATACATCTTAAGGATAACACCAAACTGGTATCAGAAGCTGACACTGTCCCCATTTCTCTCCTTTCCCAGTCAAATAAAACTACAATTAGTGCACTGGAATTACTCTCTCCTTCTGTGGTCTGAATGCTTTACATAAAATAACAAGCTTATCGCAAAGCCAGAATCGCTTGGCCTTCTTCTGCAGACTCAGGGAGGCATGCGACCTTCTAGTTCATTAATAAGGATGTTTAACGAGGTGCTGGCTGAGTACAGAACCCACACAATGGTTTTGCCTAGGCAGGGTTTTGCCCTTCCCTTGATTGGCAGAGGAGAAGCACATCATCCCCTCGCAGCACATTGTCTACACTTGGCCTGCGTTCACAAAGCATCTTCTCCCTTCAACCCCATGTGCACAGCAGAGGTAAGATGCAGCCAGCTCTGGGGTGAGGCAGCAGGGTGACAGCCACAGAGATGGCTCGCCTGGCGCCAAAAGGCAGGGTGAGTCCCTGCTGCTGTCTGCTGGGAGGAATGGACCCCGCTCAGAGGATGAAGAGAGTGAGAGAGCCCCCTACCTCCTAGAAGACAGAGCACGGCCTTAGTACTGCCAGCCCCTGGCAGGGATTCCCCATGTGCCCTGGGGCCCACGAGCCGGCCACCAGCTGGACGCACCGTCGCTTGTTCATGAGAGAGACATAGCGCAAGGGATTGCAGATGGCTGTGAAGCCGTCGTACGCCGTGGTGGCTAGGAGGAAGCATTCAGTTGGACCCAGGGCAATAAAGAAATAAAGTTGAGCAGCACAGCCAGTGAATGAGATGGTTCTGTCCTCTGAAAGCAGGATCGCCAGCATCTTGGGGATGGTGACCGAGGTGTAGCAGATATCGACCAAAGACAGATTGGAGATGAAATAGTACATGGGGACATGAAGGGCAGGGTGAACTTAATTATTATGCCAATGAGGATATTCCCCATCAGAGATGTGATGTATACAATTAAGATCACTGTGAAGAGCAAGGCCTGTAGCCTGGGATGGTTGGAAATTATCACAAAGACAAATTCAGCGATTTGGTTTTTATCTCCCTCAGGCACAGGATTCTTCGCCTGCAGAGATAACAAACAGAGAGTGCAGAGGTGTGGTCATACCGCCAGACTGGATTAGAACCAAGGCCCATCTAATCCTGCATCCAGCCTTTGGCAGTGGCTTGCACCAGACACTTCAGAGGAAAGTGTAATAAACTCTAACGTGGAAAATCATGAAATAATCTGTTCGGAGGGAAATTTCTTCCTAACCTACCCATGAGTTAGCATTTGGCTCATACACTGAAAGATTTATGGACACTATCCAATCACAAATATCACAAATGAAATCAATGGAAAGACATGGGTTCTGTCCTTATTTACATTCTGGATCTACCTCTTGTAAATGGGGGATTCTCATCATGCATATCCATGTCCAATGGTTGTTGAATTCCTACTGAGCTTTTAATCACATGGATATAGAATAATAGAATCATATAAATATTGTTTTTGAATCATTTAGTCATTGACTGAATTGTCAGGGTTATAAAAATACTAACAGCAATTATACACTCTGTCAAGCTTCTGCATGAACTACCAAATAATTTACAGATTACAATCTGAGAACCACAGCTGTATAGAAAGAAGACGAAAATAAAAAAGGAGGAAGAGGAGGAGGAGGAAGAGAAAGAGAAGAATTCAGACATTTTCTTTCACAAATTCTGGAAGAGGTGGCACACAAAAAATGTTCTGGGATCATTCAACTATAAATTGTCTAAGTAAATAGGAGCTCAGATTATAATACCTCAAAGAAGATCTCTTCAGCGGTCTAGGCACTTTTGATAAATGTTAAAGACAAAACACACACAAATATCCACTTATTCTATAGCCTGTCATCACCCACACCATTTACAGTAATGATGCAGAGGACTAAAGAACTGACAATTCTCCGCATATACAACCCTGATGGCCAACTCCCTCCTTCATGTTCATCACCCTTCGTCACTCAGCACACACTCCACTGTCTTGGGAAAATAGATTTGGCTCTGGCATGGGGCCTAAAGATGTGACCAAGAGCTTAATCTGGCATGATGCTGAAAATCCAGGCCCTGACACATCAAACACACACAACCTTCAAGTACCGGAATAGCCCCATTGACGTCAGAATGGAGTCCCAAGTGTGGGTAATGAGTTCTAAAGGCAAGGGCATCTCAAAAAGAATTGTCTCTCTTGATTCAGCCTGATTTTTTAAAATGTTTTTGAAAGTTGATCTTACTCCCAAATTTAAATTCTGAATTCTAAAAAAAGGACCGCCTCTATCCACAGTATTTGTTAGCAACTGACTTCACCTCAGCTGGCCTGAGCATTAAATCTGAGGGAGACAGAAAACATTCTGACAAGAATTTGATCCGAAGAGGTACTGCAATCTAGACATCCCCATTATTGTTCATGATATCCAAAAAAATTATGACCCTACAGCACTGAAGTCAGTGGGTATTTTGCTCATCATGGCAAAAAATGGTCAAGAATAGGATCCTTCGAATTCAGTATCAATCTAAATGACACTGCCATTCCTTACATCGTGTTCTGGTTCAAAGTTGTCATATTTGTGTGACACAAAGAATACTGATGGGCACCAATTTCTTGCATTAGTTTGCTTAAAGTCATGAAGAAAATCCAGTGCATCTGGTAAAATCTACTCTTCTGTTTGCAGCTACCTGCTTTTATGATGTGGGGTGAAAATCACCTAATTGTACACATGTAACAAAAAGGTATTTGCTTGTCACAGTAATGGCAAGAAAGCAATGCAAGGGGATGATTTTACTGTCATTTACGCTGATCTTACAATTGAGATAGATAGATAGATAGATAGATAGATCACGACTTTAAGATAACATATTGAACACATTAGACTAATCTAGAAAGTGGTTAAATCAGATTGCTTGAATATGAATTACTATAACTGATTACTTCCTTTTTGATAATACAGATGCAATATGTTTTTGTAATTTACTCAGTTAGGCACAGTGGCCCTATAGTTTCATATTATTATGGGATGGATTTCAGAAGGAAAATGGAAAGTTTATGTATTTTGTTGCATGAACATAGAAGCCAAAAGATTCTATCTGTGCACCCCAGCATTCTTAATACTGTTTCTCTACCTCTCCATTCACTCATCTGTCTATCCACCGCTCCATAAATATCTGCCATTATTCATATATTTCTATAGAAAGAGGAGGGTTAATGAATGGTGATAGATAGGTAGACAGATATGGACAAAGAAACACAGAGGAAGATATACCTGTGGAAAATCTCGATATTCAGCTTTCTGCTAATAATCCTTTCCCATAATAATATTAATGTATGGGACTTAAATATCTGGCCAAGGAATTTCCATGAAGTGCTTTGAAGCAGACACGGTGGCTCCTTTTCACTTAGAGCTATGTTCAGTGATGTATTGGAGATATTTTTCACCTTCTCAATTTCCAAGAGGGTCAGCATCTCACTGTTTTATTGAAGGCACCTCGTGCAAGCAGAATATACGTTCAGGTCTCTTTAATGACACCAAAGTGACAATCCTTTAAATATACGTCTTTGAATATTCATCAAGGGAAGGTAACAATTCAGGCAGCTCAGATGATGAGTTACAGCACAGGAAGACACCGAGGGGAACAGCTTTCAAGCCTATTGCATGATGTCTGTTGCTGATTTTTGTGTGCAAAGATCAGCTGATACATGCACCGTTAGCTTTATGCAGCATAGCAAGGAAAGTCACCGTGCTGTCACCCTGGGGATGACGACTGAAGGGATTAAGGGAAAGCATTCCACACTCTGATAGTGATCACTTGATCTAAGGGGAGAATTTGAAGAGCTATGTCTACACTGCAAAGAAAAACCTGCCGTGCTGACAAATGGCACTTACGCTATGTCTACACTGCAAAGAAAAAACCTGCCGTGCTGAGTCCCAGAGCCTGGGTCAGTTGACTTGGGATCGCCGGGCATGGGCTGCGGGGATAAGAGCAGCTGTGCAGATGTTCCCATCGGGGCTGGACCCCTGGGTCTGAAACCCAGGAAGAGGGGAGGGTCTCATGTCCTGGCTTCAGTCTGAACAGAAATGTCTGCTCTGCAGTGAGCCCAGTGACCCTGAGCCAATTGTCCGGGGCTCTAACACTTGTGGACTGGGTGTTTCTTGGCCATGTAGACACCCCCTATAACTTACGTAGGGCTGGAGACCTGGAGTGAAGCTGCTGTTCCCATCCCAGAGGCAGAAACAGACATCTGGGGAACTTTTGCTGATAAAATATGGCCGCCGAGCAAGTTGAGGCAGCTACAGGGTTCGGGGGCAGCTGATAAGTGGTTTTGTGAATCTCCGAAGGGTCTGTTTCTGTGATTTAGGTACCTAAAGGGTCAATTAGGTGCCTAAATCCCTTTGTGACTCTGAACCCTAACTCCCAGTGGAAGCCAATGGAAGGTAGGGGTGTGTCATTTGTGTCTTCAAAACCCTACCTCTACTCACGTTTTCCCCTCTGGCTTAAGCTCTGGGTATGGGCCCTGCCACAGATGGAAGTTCCAGTTTGATAAAGCAACAACGTGAACTTCTCTGTACCTCCAAAATATCAAAACTGAGGTTATTCTTCAGTCTCTTCTGAGGTCTTCTTCTGAGATGAAACTCCCAGTGGCCCACATTTTGGGACAAGGTGAACAGCTGTTATATTAACTGGGCAAAAATCTGAGGTCCTTAGTTTACTCCAGAAACCAGTAACTCAAGACAGGCAGCCCAAATGTGAGTTGTGGGATGCCATCTTCTCCAGAAGCCTGGCCACTCGATAGCAAATCAACGGCCTTGCTTAGCTCTTCTACAGGGGGCTCCACGGCTAGGTCTGGCATGACATGTAGAGCTGGTATTTGATCCAGCGATTCACTGGGGATGTTCCTTTCTGTGCACAGAGCTCTGAATATTGTTCAACCCAGCGAGAGAGCTGCTTACTTTTATCCGTGATAATGTCACCACTTTGCTATTTAAGAGGGGCAACCCTATTGACACTAGAGCTTTCTTCAAGCCGTCATACCTGACTTTGAGATGTCCTCTACCTGAAGCTGTCTGTATCTCTCCACGGAGCTTGATCCAGTAATGATTTGCACAACATCTACTTGCTGTCTGTACCTTGGCATTTGCATGTCCAAGTCTCACTTTGGTGCTGTCTGTTGGCTTCTTATCGTGTTCCAGATAGGCTGTGTTCTTAGTGTTAATAAAAGGTAATTGTTCCATTTCATTTTCTTCAAATCAGTCCTTTTTGGATGATCTCCTTCCCTCAAATGTAGCTAAAGCTGTTTCATGGATTGTCGTTCTTAAACATTCCCAAAATTCCTCTGCCTTCTCTGGTAGTGACTTCCCATGCATGCTGAGTTCAAAAGCCTTCACAAACTCTTGGCATTTCCTCTGTTTTTTGTTGTTAGTAGCATTGATTTTGGGCTTGCTCTGAAGTTTTGCTCTATATAGGTCTTAGCTGTAATCTTCACTTTGCTAATGATCAAAGCATGGTCTGTGTCCCAATCAGCACTGTGAAACGTACAAGTATTCTGCACTGAGGGTAGGTCTTTCCTCCTGATGATCACAAGATCTAATTGGTGTCAGTGGCCTGATTGTGGATGTCGCCATGACACTCTGTGGCAATCTTTTCCTGGGAAATATGAATTGGTAATACACATTTGATTTTCGGTGCAGAATTCAAGAAGTCATTGGCTATTTTCATTTATCTTGCCAATGCCAAAATGTCCTAGGTAATCTGGATGTGAGTTGTCGTCTATGCCGACTCTTGCACTGAAGACACCGAGGAGGACAAGTTGCTCAGTGGATGGTATTCTTTTGACAATTTGATAAAAAGAGTCGTAAAATATATCCTTCTCCTCAGGGCTAGATTTGATGTTGGTGCATAAGGGCTAATGATGTTCACAAAGCTGATGATTGTCTGAAATTTAAGTGAGGTAATGCACTCTGACTTCCCAATGGGTATTTCCAGGAGCTTTGCCCACTTACTTCTCACAGCAAAACTGACACCACGCAGATGATTTTCTTCACTTCCTTTACCATGCCAAAAGAAGGCATAATTGGCCTCTTAGAGAGAATCAGCATATGCAAGTCTTGTTTCCTGAAGTGCGGGAATGTCAATCTTGAGTTTGTACAGCTCACGGTCTATCAAAGCTGACTTCTGTGTGCTGTTTGTATATTGTAGATTCTCATCATCTTTCAATCTCGGACACATGATCCTAACATTCCATCTTTTCAGCTGGAAAGATCTTAGTTTCTTTTCAAAGGGACCTAAAGGAATTAGGCATCTAGGTCCTACTAGATTTCAGTGGACATGGGTTCCTAACTCACTTAGAGCCATCTGACAACTCCCAGTCAATGCTGCTGCAAAGTATGGTTTTTCCAAGCACCTCCCCCTGATAATGTGGGGAAAGCAGTGGATGTGATATACCTTGACTTTACCAAGGATTTTGATATTGTCTTCCACAATATTCTTATCAGCAAGTTAAAGAAGTATGGGTTGGATGAATGGACTATACGATAGATAGAAAGCTGGCTAGATCATTGGGCTCAATGGCTAGTGATCAATGACCTGATGTCTAGTTGGCAGCTG
Source organism: Emydura macquarii macquarii (assembly GCF_026122565.2). Classification (NCBI taxonomy): domain Eukaryota; kingdom Metazoa; phylum Chordata; order Testudines; family Chelidae; genus Emydura; species Emydura macquarii. Next base: position 40,177 of record NW_027133851.1, on the reverse strand, counting down.
TAATGAGTGGAGTGCCCCAGAGGTCGGTACTGGGGCCAGTATTGTTCAACACCTTCATTAATGATCTGGAGGATGTGGTAGATTGCACTCTCAGCAAGTTGTCAGATGACACTAAGATGGGGGGAGTGGTAGACACGCTGGAGGGCAAGGATAGGAAACAGAATGATCTAGACAAATTAGAGGACTGAGCCAAAAAAATCTGACGAGGTTAAAAAAGGACAAATGCAGAGTCCTGCACATAGGGCGGAAGAATCCCATGCACTGCTACAGACTGAGGACTGACGGGCTAGGCAGCAGTTCTGCAGAAAAGGATCTGGGTGTTACAGTGGACATGAAGCTGAATATGAGTCAGCAGTGTGCCTTGGTTGTCAAGAAGGCAAACGACATATTGGGCTGCATTAGTAGGAGCATTGCCAGGAGATCGAGGGAAGTGATTATTCCCCTCTATTCGGCACTGATAAGGCTTCATGTGGAGTACTGGGTCCAGTTTTGAGCTCCCCACTACAAAAAGGATGTGTACAAATTGGAAAGACTCCAGCAAAGAACAACAAAAATGATTAGGGGGCTGGAACACATGACTTATGAGGAGAGGCTGAGGGAATTAGGCTTGTTTAGTCTGCAGAAGAAAAGAATGAGGGGGAATTTGATAGCAGCCTTTAACTACTTGAAAAGGGGTTGCAGGGAGGATGGAACTAAGTTGTTCTCAGTGGTAGTAAATGACAGAACTAGGAGCAATGGTCTCAAGTTGCAGTGGGGGAGGTCTAGGTTGGATATTAGGAAAATGTTTTTCACTAGGAGGGTGGTGAAGCACTGGAATGGGTTACCTAGGGAGGTGGTGGAGTCTCCATCCTTAGAGGTTTTTAAGGTGCAGTTTGACAAAGCACTGACTGGGTTGATTTAGTTGGGATTGGTCCTGCTTTAACAAAAGCTTGTGTATGTTTTCTCCACACTGAAAGAGAGGCAAACTGGGTAATAAACCTTTACTAGTCTGGTTTCTGACAGGGGGAGGATGGTGTAACTTTGGGGCGCAAGGCAAGGAGCTGGGGTGGACTGGTTGGTGTCTTTCTCTGTGAGATTCATGAGTGGCTCAGGCAGCATTGATATGACCTAGCTGGTTGTTGGCCTCAGTGATAACAGCACCCATGGGGTTCATTCCTTCACACAGGGAAAGCATTGTGAGAGACAGTCCAGCCTGGAGAATTAAGAAGGCACAGAGGAATCCCCGTCCCAGGTTGTACCCCAGAGGAACCCATTGCACTCTCCTTTTCTAAACTAGGGCCCTGATCATATCCATGTTTATATTTTTGAGTATGCTTATGCACATATTGCTGCTGTCTACTACACGATAGATGGATAGATGGATGGATATGCATTGGATGGGATGTATTCCTTCTGTCCTTCGATGGATAGGAGGAACTTCACGGGAGGACGTCTGATGGCAGGTCTACCCTACTGCTTAAATTGATCTAACTGAGTGACACAAGTTACAGTGACCTAAGTGCTGTCCCGTCGGCAGACAGCATCTTCACCAGACTAGCTACAACGCAGTTGCGTTTCTGGTGTGATCCTGCTCTGAGTAAGTTTCCCAGACATTAAGAGCTCTGTGTAGCTCAAATACTTGTCTCTCTCTCACCAATAGAAGTTGGTCCAGTAAAAGATATCACCTCTCCCACCTTGTCTCTCTAATATCCTGAGACCAACATGGCTACAACAACTCTTTTATTGTCACAAAAAAGGTGGGTTTGCTCAAGGGGTCCTGACTCAACCCCACGGAGACAAGAGCCGTCCTGTTGTGTATTTTAGCACTGCCTTAGACCCAGTAGCAGCAGGACTCCCTCCCTGTCTCTGTTCAGTTGCTGCAGCAGCCCTGTTAGTAGAAAAGACGGAGACTCTAGTTTTGGGATGCCCTTTGATTATGGCCATTCCACATGCTGTTGCTGCTCTATTCTTAAAAGGCAAAACCCAGCATTTATCCAACTCGAGGCTAACCAAATATGAGAACCTCCTTCTTTCAGCCTCAAATATCACCCTTACCCGTTGTCCCATATTAAATCCTGCCTCACTCCTCCCAACTCTCTCTGACGGTGATCGTCATGATTGTTTGTCAGTTACTGAACATCTCCTTACGCCTCGCCTTGATCTCCAAGATGTCCCTTTGTTAAATCCTGATTTAGTTTTGTTTGTTGATGGTTCTTGCCTTAGAGACAGCCTGGGTAATCTTGTCTCTGGATATGCTGTATGTACTCAGCACCAAGTGTTAGAAGCACACCATCTGCAACATGTTTTGTCTGCTCAAATTGCCGAATTAATAGCCCTTACTCGTGCATGTATATTAGCCAAAAATCAATCTGTAACTATTTACACTGATTCCCGTTATGCCTTTGGAGTCGTCCATGACTTTGGTCAACTCTGGAAGCAGCAATGGTTCCTCACTTCGGCTGGAACCCCCATTCGGAATGGATAATATGTTGATGCATTATTGCAGGCACTGCAGTTACCCTCCGCCCTAGCCATTGTTAAATGTCAAGCCCACCTTACCCCTTATGATGATGTCATGCGTGGAAATGCCCTAGCTGATCAGGCAGCTAGGAATGTGGCCCTTTCTAGCCCTCCTGTGCCAGATTTCACTAACCTTTTCCTTTCGTCAGACCAGTCACCCCTGGCAAGTCTTACTAAGTTAACAGAACTACAAGATCAGGCTTCAGAACAAGAAAAAGAGGACTGGCTCGAAAAGGGTGCCAATTGCACCCGGATACCTTGTGGCGCTCCCCGGATGGCCACCTGGTAGCACCCAAGGCCCTTTTACCCTACCTTGCCCGTGTGACCCACTCAGTGGCTCACACGAGCAAAGGTGGGATGATTGCTACAGTACAGCGCGATTGGTTTGCCCCACGTTTTTCTTCCATAGCGCAACAGTACTGCAAAACCTGTCCTATCTGTCTAGCCCATAACATAGGCCAGAAAGAAAAGACCAAACCCTCAGCACACCCTCCTCCATGGGGATCCTTTGTAAACTTACAAATGGATTTCATCCAAATGCCTAAATGTTGTAACTTTGAATAAGTGTTAGTCATAGTTGATATGTTTTCGGGATGGGTAGAAGCATATCCTTGTAAGCAAGCGGATGCAGTAACCATTGCCAAGAAACTGTTGAGAGAATTCATACCTAGGTTTGGGTTGCCCCTCATTTTGGACAGCAATAGAGGGACCCACTTCACAGGACAGGTCATTCAGAACATGTGTAAAGCCGTAGGAATTCAACAACCCCTGCACTGGGCATACCATCCCCAGTCTAGCAGAGCTGTGGAAAGGAAAAATTCAGATCTGAAAACTAGATTAGCTAAAATATGTGCAGAAACTAGCCTGAAGTGGCCAGATGCCCTACCCACAGCTCTCATGTATATTAGAAACACTGATAACCGGAAGCCTGGACTATCTGCACATGAGACCCTTATGCCAGACCTATGAGACTGCCACACACCCCTCCGCCCGATCCGCAAGAATTTGACTTACAGTTAACGGACAATGTGATACGGGACTATTGTAAAATGTTAATACAATGTATCAAGTCTGTCCACTCACAGGTTCAAGAAGTCCTCTCAACACCTGCAACGGAACCCTGCCACTCCCTCCAACCGGGAGATTGGGTCTACGTGAAAGTCCACTGGAGAAAGTCAGCCCTGGGACCACGCTGGAAGGGTCCATTCCAAGTACTCCTCACCACAAACACTTCTGTAAAGTGCCAAGGCCACCAGTCCTGGATACATGCCTCACACTGTAAAAGGACCTCTACACCTGAAAAAATAAGGTTAGAGGAGCAGGGTGTAAGTGCTCGTAACCTCTCCCCTGCACAGGAAGAGGATTTGCCATGTCAGAGGGAAAAAGACGTGCTACTACCTCACCCATATAATTTGAGAAGCAAAACCTAACCCCTATCCAATGATCTACAACAATTCTTCCCCTGAAAACTCTACAAATCCATGGACTATTCTTGACAACTATTGGGACTTAGAGGCGAGACAAGGACAAATTGCTTTTTGTGTAATGGTGTTGATTGTGTTAACGCTTATTGTAAAGTGGAAGCCAAAGTTTTAAGACTTTAGGCCCACATTTGTAACAGACAAGGGTGAGTTGGAAAATAGTATGGCACCATAATAGTGGGACGTATTGGTGAACTCACCAGGAGGCGAAACCCAGGGTGTCTATGGTCTCCAATATCTCACTGCTACAGTATAAGTGGTACAAAATGCAACACTTTCTTACGTGGACACTTCGCCTCACAGTCTTTGTTAAAGGAAATACTTTCCTATCTACAATAATTCAATATACCAAAGATGTTAATGTTTCAAATTGTTGGGTTTGTGCCCATCTTCCCATTCATGCTCAAGGAGGAATTCCTATGATCCCTGTACCAGTTCTCCTAGAGACGCCAAACGAGGCGTTTGATCAAAGCCCTCACAATTGGAATGCAACTTGCAATACCATAAAATGAAATATAACTGAATTTATTAGAGTAGTAAGCCCTAACAACTCAGTTCGTCTGTGTTATGTGTGTGCAGCTATAGTCAGAATGAATCCGACAGCTAAAACCTTAGGAGAGGTACCAGACCATCAATGTGAAATGACCATAGGGAGTACAACCCCAAGTGCTTGTTACACTCAAAATCCTATGCTAGGACAGTACTGGGTATGTGGCACTCGGGCTTATAAATATTGGCCATGGGGATGGGCCGGTAGATGTTATAAGGCATATTTAAATCCAGCCATAAGGCATGTTCAAGGAGAGCTTGTTAAATCACCAAACTCTCACCGGTCTAAAAGAGAAATAACTGAGACTGATAGATTCTTTGCCATAACCTTCCCTAGCTATGGTGTAGGACGAACCATAAAAGAACTTAGACGAGTGGCATTAGTATTAGAGGAGGTAGCAAATGGAACCACTGAAGCTTTTAAATTCGTCACCACTGAAGTGTCAGAATTAAGGCAAATGATCTTACAAAATAGAATGGCTCTAGACATGGTGCTGGCAGCAAAGGGAGGGGTATGTGCTTTAATTGGAAAAGAATGTTGTACCTATGTCCCTGATAATGAAGAAGGAATTTATAATGCCTTAACAAAGATACAAGATGCCACTGCCAAATTACACCAGACTGTAAACTGGAGTCTTTGGAGCTGGTTTGGAGATTTGTTAGGAAATCTAGGCTCCAAAATTGTTCAGGGGTTACTGTTGTTCCTTGGAATAATAATAGGAATATATGTACTGTTCATGTTATTCAACTGTTGTTGTCAATGTATAGTAACTCAAACCCAGAAAAGTATAAAGACCACAGAAATAAAACAGATGGTCCAACTGATGTACGCAGAGGTACTAAGAGAGAAGGAAGAAGAAGACGAGGAGGTGAATGGATTAATGCAAATGAGTCTATAGATGTGGTGTTACAAAGCACCAAAGGGGGAAATGTGGAAGCACAAAAGCAAGGCCTGGTAGGCTTTGCACTGAAATGAGTGATGGAAATGTAAGTTAGCATGACTATGGATGGAAGAACCCACTGAAGACGGTTGATTGCGCTTTAAGCTGTTTTAGAAACTATCTGCTCTTGTAATTGCTCCTAGCTATGCTTGTAACAGATAAGGGGGTAGCCGTTAGACTTGTGTAAGAGATAAGGAAGTAGCCGTTAGACATGTTTTGCAATGGAAAACTCCACTATGCGATCAGTATGTGAAGAGCTATCCTATATAAGCCATCAACATTCAAATCTGTATGGAGACTCCTGACAGCAGCACAGAAACCCTGTGCTGTCCAGGGCTCCCCTATGGCCATAGCTCTGTGTGTGTGTCTATCAGAATAAAGCTCTGCTCGATTTGACCCAAAAAGAGAAGCTGTGTGATCTTTTCCATGACACCTCACACCTTCCTCTAATGCAGGTGGCCCATTATCCCCATCTACTAACTGGAAAACAGCTGATGCAAAGTGCTGGTTAATTGCTCCCTTCTCTCAGGTCTCAGACTGGGAGAGGGGAGTTGCCCAAGGGCTAAACTCCCAAAGGCCAGGCCAGAGAGCAACATAAATGTTCCTGCAGCTGGAGATCATGGATGATTCTGGAGTCACTGCGGTGGCTGTGTCAATGCTATGCAGGTCTTGTGTGCAACGGTTGCACTGTCATTAAGAGGGAGCATCTCCTCCAAGTCAGAATAATGAACAGATCTCAGCCTCTTTGGGTATGTAGGATCTGTTTCAATGTCTGCAAACTGGGTGGAGCAAACTGGAGAGAAAGAGCTAAAGACTTCCACTGCACGGTGACTGTGTGACTCTTGGCTAAGGCACCGAGTGTAAGGTTCTGGAGTAGCCTTTAAGTCTATTTCCTCCCCTTCGCTCTGTCTCTTTGATGCTCTCTTTCTCCATTTCTATCTCCCATTCTCTCTCTCTGTCTCTCCAAATCTATGTAGCAGCTTGGGTTGACTGGAGCTCTGAGCTGGTACAGAACATTCTCAGTCTTAGATGCTTGACTGGTTGGTACTTGCTCACATGCTCCCGGTCAAACTGATCACCAGATTTGGGAGTCAGTAAGAAATTTTCCACCAGGTTAGATTTGCAGGGACCTTGGGGTTTTTTCCACTTTCTTCTGCAGCATGGGGGGGCTGTGTCGCCTGCTGGGATCAGCCAAGTATATCTCACTGTGTCAGGCATTGGTGATGCCTGGGCCTCTCCTGTTCTCTGCCTGAGTCACAATTGTTTAGTCTTCGGACATCTGAAGAAGTGCTTTGGTTTAAGTGAAATTTTTGTCCTCAGTGTGGGGTATATTTAATGGCTTATGATGTACAGGAGGTCAGACTAGATTATCTAATAGACCCTTAGGGCCTTAAACTCTATGAAATTCTCTCTCTCTCTCTCTCCACACAAAGAGGAAAATTTTGCATTATCATACTGAAGTATTTTGGAGGTTTCTTTCGGTCTTGCAATCTCTCTGGAAAGGTACTTAGGAGTCAGCTAAATTCACGTTCCAATTCATTATAATTTGCTTTCCTTTTATTAATTTTTCTATGGCTCTCTGATACCGTGATGATGGATGAGCTATAAGAACTGAATAGAATAGAAGATAGTTGAATAGAAAAGAAGAAAGGAAAATAGAATTGAGTAGAAATGATCAAATATGAGTTCTGATTCTCCACTCACTTCCACCAAACGTATGCGGGTTAGAAAGGTTTACCCTTTGAGAGTAAAATTTGTGGGGTACAAAGGAATAAACAAATCATGATTTATTGAGATTGCCAATCTGGCTGCATTCTCTCTATACCTCCAGGAATGATCCCGTCTGGCATGGAAAAGGAGAATCGCACTGTGGTGTCAGAATTCATTCTCTGAGGGATCCCCAACACCAAAGGCCAGAAGACCATCCTTTTCATCAGTTTCTTAGCTTTCTACCTCTGCACCCTCCTGGGCATCCTGCTCATTTTATCAGCCATCCTCGCTGACTCCCACCTGCACACCCCCATGTACTTCTTCCTCTGCAATCTCTCCATGCTGGACCTTAGATCCGCCTCCATCAGCACCCCTAAATTGCTGGTCAGTCTCTGGGCCAAGAGTAGAACCATCTCACTGGGAGGGTGCATGTCCCAGATCTTCTTCTACCACTTCCTAGGCTGCACCGAGGGCCTGCTCTGCACCGTCATGGCCTTTGACAGGTACGTGGCCATCTGCCACCTGCTGCGCTACCTGATCATCATGAACTGGAGGGTGTGCGCCATCCTGGCTGCCGGCACCTGAGTCACCAGCTACTTTCACACCACCATTCTCACCAGCCTGATCTTCACGCTGCCCTACTGCGGGCCCAATGTGGTGGACTATTTCTTCTGTGACATCTTCCCCGTGGTAAAGCTGGCCTGTGTGGACACGTACGTCATCGAGACCGTGAGCTTCACCAATATTGGCATAGTGCCCATGACCTGCTTCCTCCTTATCCTCATGTCCTACGTCAGGATTGCTGCCTCCGTGGTGAGAATGCGCAGTGCTGAGCACCATCAGAAAGCAGTTTCCACTTGTGCATCGCACCTGACAGTTGTATACTTCTTCTTTGGTCCCTGTGCCCTCCTCTACACCCAGCCGCCCCTGAGCAATGTACTGGCTACCCCCACTCATATCTTTTGTAATGTGGTCACCTCGATGCTGAATCCGGTCATCCACATGCTGAGGAATAAGGAAGTCATGGCAGCATTCAGGAAAATGAAAGGTGGCTAATCCCAGTCCTGCAAAAATTGCTAGCTGAAATGGAATGTCTTCCGATAGAGGTGGTCAGGAAGTCAATGGATTTATGCCAGGGCTAGGTTAGAATTAAGAAGGGGGCCAGTGGAGTTACTCCAGGGTTAGAGTTAGATTAATAGATTATAGGGCCAAAAGGGACCACTGTGATCATCTGGGTCAGACCAATGGTCCATCTAGCCTAGTATCTAGTCTTCCAACAATGTCCCCTAGAACATGTCTTAGAAAAACATCAATCTTGATATTAAAGTTGTCCTCGATGGAGACTCCATTAAGGCACTGGAACAATTTACCAAGGATCAAATTACTCTCTTTATTGAAAATGTATGCAGTATATCCAGTCTGAATTTGTCTACCTTCAAATTCCAGCTATTGGATCATGTTAGACCATTCTCTGGTAGGCTGAAGAGCCAGCCCATTATTAAGTATTTGTTCCCCATGTAGATACTTACAGGTGGTAGTCAAGTTACCCCTTGACCACTTTTTGTTAAGGTAAATAGCTCAAACTCTTTAAGTGTATCACTATAACACACATTTTTTAATCCTTCAATTATTCGCATGGTTCTTCTCTGAATCCTCTCCAATTTAGCAGCACACTTCTTGAACTGTGAACCCCAGAACTGGATAGAGTATACCATCAGCAGTTGCATCAGTGCCAAATCTAGAGGTAAAAGAATCTTTCTGCTCGTACTCGAGATTCCTCCTCTATGCACTAGGATTACATTAGTTATTTTGACCACAGCGTCTCACTACGAGATTAGGTTCAGCTGATTTTCCACCACGACTGCCCAATCTTTTTCAGAGTCAATGCTTCCCAGGATACAGTCCCCCATCCCATAAGCAAGGCCTAGATTCTTTGCTCCGAGATGGACATGCTGACATTTCACCGTATTAAAATACACATTGTTTGCTTGACCCGCCCTTACCAAGAGATCCAGACTGGTGAGGAGATTGGTGGGGTTATTCCAGGTTTAAGATTAGGTTTAGGATGGAAGTCAATGGAGTTTTCCAGGGCTAATGAGGAGGACATGGGTGTTTTCCTAGGAGTAGGGAAAAGGTCAAAGGAATTATGATCTGAGGGCAGTTGGGCTATGCTAGGGGTCAGGTTACGCATGAAATCAATAAAATTCCCCAGGCTTTGGGTGAGGCAGGAAGTGAATATATTTATGCCAGGATTAGTATTAGAGCTTGGCAGGAAGTTAGAAAAGTGACAAACTCCTTAGGGCTCAGTTCCCCACCTGAGGCATTGTGGTGCAAATCATTCTTTTATCCTACGAGCTCTTTGGGGCAGGGTCTGTCTCTCACCGGTGTGGGTGCAGTGCCCATTATCCTCTAATGGCCTTCTACAAAAGAAAAATAATATTTTTGTGAATTGTCATCAGCTCTTATGAAGTGGGATTTTGCCCATAAATAAAAAAAACAATTACAATTAAAAACAGAAAGGAAACTGAGGCAGATAATGTGAGCCATGTTGCTTGCCCTTTTCCCTGCAGGACAGTCCACACTACCACAACATCCCGGCATTGAAAACAGCTCTGACTGAGGGAGGAGCGCCCCTCCTGAGTTGCCTTCACCATTCCCTGAACTGCAGCACCCCTTTGCACTGCCAGGGCTCAGCCTGAATTTTCTCTGTTATTCTTTGCCATTGTCCTGGAAACCAATATCCAAAAAGTCACAAACCCAGAACAGGGCGACTGAGCAAAGAGAACTTGGAAAGGAAGAGAGGTGCACAGCTGTGGACATTGACTCTAAAAATGGCTGTAACTTCTGATGGACAATGGGAAAGCCCCATTGAGCTCCAGGCACTGGGTACTGGATGGCTGCAGAGGGAGAAGGAGGGAGAGCAGGTGGCGATAGCATTTAGTAACTGAGAACTGTATCAGTTCAATGTACTACATTTAAAGAGCCCATGGGAATTATTTGCAAAGCATTATCTTGTGGCTAGGACAAAGGAGTGGGACACAGGAGATCTGGGTTCAAGTACAGGTTCTGTGGAAGATTCCCTATTTGACCTTGAGTAACTCACTGAATTGCTTTGTGCCTCAGTTTCCCCATCTGTTAAACAGGCATCGTTAAATCCTTTGTCTCTCTCATCCATTAAATGTGTATCCGTTTCAGACAGTGACAGTCTCTTACTACGTGTCCTCGCAACACCCAGCAGAAAGGGGCCCACATCTGAGTTCCAGTCTGTAGGTTCTACCAAAATACCAATGATAAGAATCAGAGGCGACCCAGGGTGGGTGCAGGAGGTGTCACATAAGTGCAGATTTCTGCCAGTGTTTGCTGGCCAGGCTCCCTCCCTGTCCAGTGACTCCTGGAGCAGGCTGCAAGCTGTGACCCCGGGGAGACGGAGAAGCAAACACTTTGCTATGGGAGCTGCAGGGAGGGGCAGCTGAGAGTAAAGCATGTGAATGCCTTTGAACCGTGCCCTCTGCCCACCAACAGCAGGTCCCAGCCGCCTCTGATATAAGCAGTGAGAATACAAATAAAAGAGTAAAATGCAGCTCGGCCCTGCTGTTCGTGGCAATGACACATGGAACTGAACTGGAGCCAGCCAAGAGTAAGGTGGGAGCTGCTACCCAGCACAGTGATAAGGGCCCCCCTGGGCATTCATTAGAACACCTGCATTTTAATTAACCCCAAAGGCCATTCCACGTCATGGTATGTTATGACTGTGTCGGAGATAATCTGTCTACAGAGACTAATTATAACTTCTGCCTTCTGCCACTTCAGTCCGGCTCCCAAATAAGATGCCCACCAGAGGAACAGCAAGAAATGACAGCGATGAAAAGAATTGCAAAGGGCCTTACTGACACTGCTCTGCTATGGCAGCAGCAAACGGATCCATGAGCTCAGTGCTGACAAACCCCTAACACAGCCTTGCTTCCCTGGCTCTGTCACACCCTCTGTGTGTGGGGTCTATGGCCTGGTTTAGGTTACAGGCTATGCCAGCGATGTAGCTAACCACTGCTGAGCCTTTAGCATCGAGGCACAGCAGAGGTGCAAGACGAGCCTTACCTGGCCAGTGAAGGAGCAGCTTTTATAAGTTAAATGAACCTTAATTCTCTAAAGATCCTTTCCCCCACGAACACGGATTGTGCAAAGGGCTGGGTAAGAGAACATGCCTGAGACCCCGAAAGATGCAGAGTGATGTTCATCCCAATGGAAAGAGAAGGGATGGTGTTGGGGATAATGCTCAGACTGGAATCCTCAGACCTTCACGCTGCCTACTGCGGTCCCAATGTGGTGAACTATTTCTTCTGTGACATCTTCCCCGTGGCCAAGCTGGCCTGCACGGACACGTATGTCATCGAGACCGTGATCTTTACCAACACTGGGGTAGTGGCCATGACCTGCTTCTTCCTCATCCTTGTATCCTACGTCTGCATCGTCACTCCATCCTGAAGATGAACTCAGCCGAAGGGCAATGCAAAGCAGCCTCCACTTGTGCCTCACATCTGACGGTGGTGACGCCGTTCTTTGGGCCCTGCGTCCTTATCTACATGCAGCCACAGCTGAGCAAAGCGCTGGTGACCGCTCTAGAGCTCTTTGGCTATGTACCTACGCCCATGCTGAACCCGTTCATCTTCACTCTGAGGAACAAGGAGGTGAAAGGGGCGCTGTGGAAACTGAGAGTACACCAAACGACTGCACATTGATTTGCTGCACTGCAGAAGTAGCATGTGGGTGAGCATTGAAATATGTCTACAAATTCATCCGCATGGCTCTTCAGTGGCTTATGTGGGAGTCCGTCTCTCTCCTTCCCCATACAGTCCCAGCTATCTATCTGGAGCTCTAAAAATCATAAAAGTGTTGCTGAAAGCATCTAGCTGTCTTGGACATGATTTAAGGCTGACATGTTCAAAGCTGCCTAAGGGACAGGCACTCTCAGTCTGTATTAATATTAATAGGAATTGGAGAACCAAATCTGGTAGCTGACTTTGAAAGTCTCAGCCTCATTGCACAGATCTACAGAAGCCAGGGCAACATCTTCTGCAAACTCAAAAAAAGGAAGAAAATAATTCCCTTCATCAGCTGGCACAGACCCAATGTCAGCAGCACCTGACTTACTTAGAAGTCTTAGTGCATCCCACTAGGCACCTCATCCTCTTTGTAAATCTAGAGCTTAGGCCACGTTTTAGAAGATATTTAGGCACCAGTGGGGTTTTTCAGAAACACCTAGCTCCCAGGGAGAACTGGGCTTCTTAATGGCTTTTGAAAATGGGCTTACTCTGCTAAGTCACTTTGGTGGTTTTGTAAATGTTACCCGCTACTCAGACAGAGAGATAGAAAGAGAAAGAAAAAAGGAAAAAAACGTGCTAATAGGAGATTTAATGGATGTGAGAACTCTACACTCCTCACAGGCAGTGTATTTTGGACTTCTTGTACATATGTATTGTGTCTTCTGCATCCGTTGCATTTGAATTTTGAGCAACATTCAGTGTGTATAAAACCTAAACCTAGGACTAAAATGAGACGGTTTTTTTTGTTTTTCATCCTCAGCTGTTTTATTGGAACTTGTCTCTAAGTTGCCTGTGCTTCTTTTTGGTGTGCAAATTAAAAATAAAGCTGGAAACCAGTGTGTGGAGAGGACTGGACCCATTTATGAGACTGGCAAATAAAAAGTGAAATTTAACAAAACAATAAAAACATGAAAGGAAAAAAAAAAATTGGACTTGGAGGCTGGGGTTTCCAAAGGGCGCAAGGAAGTTAAAAGTCCATGGGAATTAGACACCTAGCTCCCTTTAGGCCTCTTTGAAATTCCCAGCCTAAAGTGGAGGTGTGATATTATGTTCATTCGTTTTTGCGGAGGGTGAGTTTAACGGTTATATACCACTTACGTCCTAAAATATTTATTATATTTGCACACTTAGCCCGAAAAACTGATCACCACAAGACATTATTGAGATCATCAGCTTAGTAGATTTCAGAAAAGGATCAGACATTTATATGAATCATGAACATTGTGAGTTGTATAAAACCCCCTCATCATCATCATTGTCGTCAAGGACTAGTTGTACATTTTCCTTTGAAGCTTTTCTTTGATAGAAAATTGGGTTTTCAAGGGACCTGCACAGGGGTAAACATCACCCTCTAGATGGGAAAGGAAGCTTCTGCAATTGAAAACCTGCTTACAACAACACACAATCAGCTGGGCACCAAGAAAAGTAATTCTACGAGCCAGAAATGTATAGAAATCTCACTGCATATAGCGATGGCCACTTTGACATCACTTGGCGATCTGAACCACTGACTCAAGCGGAGCTACGGCTGGTTCACTCCAGTTGGGGAATCTGGTCCATGGACTCCAGGGCAGGTAGAGCAGATTCACAGCAGTCAGGGATCTGTCCTATTTAACACCGTATGGATCTCTAACAATGCCTAGAGCTCTGGCTCCATTGTGGCAAGTACTGTGCAGGGTCAGTCCTTGCCCTAAGGAGCTGATGCTCTAAATCGCCAAAAAAAGCATCATTATCCCCATTTTACAGATGGGAAACTAAGGCACACACACGGAGTTGGGAACTGAGAGGGGCTGTCTGGAGTCCCACTGCGGAGCCCTCATCACAGATCCAGCCTCCCTTGTGAAATATTGAGCATGGTCTTTTGTAGCACTGAAGGGCCTGTCCAGGATCCCTGTCAAGGTTCATGGCCCCATTGTGCTGAGTGTGGCACTAGACCGAGAGACAGAGTGTGCTCCAAAGACGGGACGTGCTGATGGGAAACAAGACGTGTTCGTGTGGCATAGCAGGGGCTGGGGTGGGGGTTTACAAAAATAAGACCATGGGGTGACATACGTAATTTTCTTTGTATGAGCTGAAGAGCGTGGACAGTTCCAAGGGGTGGGATAAGGGCATGGATGAACCATTGGGCTGATGCACTTTGGCTGTTGCTATGTCCCTAAAGAACGTCAAACATGCTGCATTCTTCCCTGGGATCCCTTCTTATAGGATCCTGAAATTCACTTTTACCTTTTCCTTTTTGCATTAGAACATAAGAGCCACAGTCACGGCCCAGGACCCCATTGTGCCAGGGGCTGTACAAATACAGAACAAAGACACAGCTCCTGCCCCACAATGCTAATCCCATGCCCCTCCCCCCCAGAGGTCAGAATGGCTTTTCTATGGCCCCTGTGACTGCAGCCCCACCTCCAACCAGGCCTGAATGGATTTAGCCTTGCCGCCCTGGGTTTGTGCAGTCAGAAAATAACCCTCATGGAGAAATGAATGCCAAGTGACTTGCCCAAGGTCATACAGTGAGTCTGTGGCAGAGATGGAAAAAGAACCCAGGAGTCCTAACCCCACCACCCCACCCTGCTCTTACCACATGAGAGAAATGCAATGCAAGAGTCACGCATGCCAAGCTGTGCTTCTCTAGCCATAAGAGTATTGGAACAAACGCCCCCAGAAGGAGAGCTAGAACCCAGGAGTTCACGCGTTAGACCCCTACGCTCCTCCCAGAGCCACGCATAGAACTAGGAGTCCTGAGAACCATCTCCCAGTCAGCCAGTTCTCAGGCAACTCCTGCTGAAGGCAGGATAAATCATAGCTCAGTCCTGGGCAGTTTCCTGCCCCCCCGGTCTCATCAGGGTGTCTTTCATCTCCTTGTTCCTCAGTGTCTATCTGAGGGGGTTGAGGGGTGGGGGTCTGTTTCTATGACTCGTTTGTTTACATTTCTCCTTCAGTTCTGATGAAGCTTTTCTCTCTGCAGTGTCTTATAACCTTGCACCTTGTTTCTGCCATTCCTCCTCTTCACTCCCCCCGCCCGGCCCCTTGTGTATTTCTCTTCCTCAAAGTTGCTCACAGCTGCACCAATATTAAGCTGTTGACTTTTGCTGGGTTTTTAAGAATATAACGATGATGCCTCCAGGGGACATTATTAGAAGCCTGGTTTGGGCAAAGTGAAGATGACCCACGTATTTCTTTAGTGAGGAGAGCCCGGGGGGCCTTGCTTGAATGGAGCACTCCTGCAGATTGCACCTGGTGCTGGCAAAGACCAGTACACGAAAGTGCCTTGCTTCATTTAATGCACAAATTCTGACAGAACACTGCTCTGGCTGGTATCTCAGGCCTGGCCTCTCCCTACATGCAGCCCCCGCCAGTCAGTCTGAGCCCAGTGCTCTGCTAGAGGATGCTGATTTCCAGAGCGTGGAGCGGGCGACCCACTCGGATGTGCTTGGAGTCAGTGCTAATCCCAATGTCCCAGAAAAGTTCTCGGGGGCACTGTACTGGAGGGAAGAGGGTAGGGGGCTCAGTAGATAGCCCTGTTCTCTCTGGGTATGTCTACACAGGGATCAAAAACCTGCAGCTGATCTGTGCCAGCCGTGGCTGCATGGCAAGTCTTTTATCCCTGTGTAGATGTACTCTCTGAGTCAGTGTGCAGGGCACCAATGCAGTGCTTGGGTCATTAGTCATGGCCATTGGCGAGGTCACGGCACATTTTGATCAAAACAGAGGTTTGAACCTTCATTTCCTGGCTAAATTCTAACATAGACACTTCTTTACATTGTAGGTACAGAGACAGCTCTAACGTAAGGCAGGTCATATCCCCAGCTGGCAAATCTCACCAAAGCACCATTGCAGTTAATGCCCCTAGCTCTTTTTACACTGAGCAAATTCACTTTGACTTTTGGCTGTAATGTGTAGATGCCAAGGTGCATGTTTATCAGACTACATGTGAGCAGGTCTCCTTTCAAAGCAGGGCTGGGTGGGAAAAGGTTTTCCCATCTCATGAGAATTTTTGACATTTTGAAATTTGTCAAAATGGAAAAAAGCAAAATCTCAAAAGTGTAAACTGCAAAAAATTCATTTGGGGGAAAATAAATGTTTCATTTTGATCATTTCAAAGTTTTTCAGTCAATATTGACCTTCTCCCCTCTTTAAAATGTCTAAACCAAGAGCCACAGAGATCAGGACACCAGCCTGCCAGCGCTGCACAGACAAACAGTAACAGAGCTCGGGACCATCACGGAGTCTACTCACCGCTACAGTGCCTGGAGAGTCTCACCGCCCAAGCCCAATACCTCCTTCCGGTGCTCATCCATGCACCCTGCCGTGTCTCTGAAACTCAGAGTGCTCTATCATTGTGGCTTGTCCCTCTGGCCAGGTCATTAAAATCCTCCTCTTCCAGGGTAGGAAAATCCCAGCAGACAATTGTCCGAGGCAGCCGTCTGCTCCATGGCCTACTCTGTGCCGCTGCCCAGTGGGTGGGGTGGGAACCAGGTCCACCTGCTACTGCAGGGTCCAGCCCTGGGGGACCCTCTGTCTAGCAATGATGGGCTGCTTGCTGCCAGCTACTCTCGCAATTTCCCTGGAGCGCTGCTGGCTCACTCCATCTCTGGGCTTACCAGCCCAAACTCCCTCCCTTCCAGGGAATCACTGCTTCACTCCATAGCCCCAAACACCCCCTGCCCCTTCTCCCAGGGAGTGGTGGCTGCCAACTTCCTGGCTTTATACTAGCCCCACCTGTTCCTTCCCAGCTGGGCTCCATCAACCTTTCCAGCCCTGCTTCTCCCCAGGTGCAGGTTAATTAATCTAATTTAACCTGCTTTGCCTCACCTGGGCTGGACACTCCCTTGTGCCAAACACTGCACAGATGCTCAGGGACTGGCGCCTCTTTGTGGCAGGCACCGCTTAGACACACAGCAACAGATCCCCCCACTGTGCCTGGCGCTTGGCAGACACACAGTAACTGAGACGGGAACCCATTGTGCCGAGCGGTGCCCAGACAGTTCCACCCCGGAGCAGCTCACCATGTAGCCGGCAGCTGATGGAATCTAGTGGCTGAGTCAAAGCAATGGGTGAGGATTGGTGGGGCGGAAGAACAAGGTAACCATGTGATCGTCTTTTCATAGCCTTTAGGGCCAGAACAGACCCTTGTGAGTCTTGCACTTTCAGGGTTAATTGTATCTCTGCCCCCTTCGTGGCAGCCCCTTAGAGCCCACACCTCCAGTTGTCACCTCTCTTTGGGCGGAGAGCCATCTACCTCTCCCTCTAGACCAGGGATTTAAGCTTGAAACAGCCCTGCAATTTGCTGTGACTAGCTCCACAGGTCTGAGCACCTGTCGTTTGCGCTGTCTCAGGGACACGGGGAAGAATGACCAGTCACCTGCCAGATTTCACAGAGCAGTCCATTTCTTTTAGGACAAAAGCATTACAGAGAGAATACACAGGGGTCCTGGATCCAATCTCCAAGTGTCCCTGCGAGTGACCCCCAAGGTGTTGTGATAAAGTCAGGCCAGAGGGATGCACAAAGGCATACCTATTTGTAGGCTAGGAAGGTGGGTGGGCGTTAGCCTAACCTAACCCCAGCCTAATCCCAGCCTAAGGGGAGGAGCCAATGGACCTAGGATACAACTAATTTCGTGGGACAACAAATGTAAAAACAGGAAGGGGCGTGAGGGTCAAAGGTATAAAAGAAGGGAACCGGAAGGGGACACTGAGCAGAGAGCCCCGGACAGCGCCCACCGCTGCCGGAAGGTGTTGACAGAGCCGGTGGAAGCTGCCCAGAAGAACTCTGCCCGGAGACGTGAACGGAGAAGGGAACGGAAATAGGCCCCACAGTTGCAGGACGCCTCCCCAGACAACCTCCCCTCCCTGGTATTAAAGATGGTGACTTTGGCCAGGGCCAGGAGGAGGTTGACAAGGAGGTCCCGCGACTTTGTGGGGCCACGGACGGGGTGTGCATAAATAAACAAGTGTGGGGAAAAGTGCAGCCAGAACCTCAGCAGGAGTTTCTGGAGGAGCCGGAAGAGGGGCTGCAGCCTGGCGCACTCCAGGTATGTGTGCGCCAGGGTCTCCCTCATGCCGCAGAAGGGGCAGGTGTCGGGGCGGGGGGTGAACCACGCCAAGAACACGCCCATGCCCACGGCTCCGTGAAGGAGCCGCCAACTGATGTCCCTGGTGGGCTGTGGGGTCAAGGTGGAATACAGGCTGGCCCACCGGGGGTCCCCGCCCTCCAGAGGTGGCAACAGGTCCTGCCATTTGGTGTCAGGGCGGGACGCGAGGGCGGGAAAGTGAAGGGTGTGGAGCACGAGCGTGTAAAGGTGGTCTCTCGGTACGGTTCGGAAAAGGACCGGCTGCATTTCGTGCAGCCGGCTCAGTGCGTAGGGATGGGGGGGCTGAGCGGGCTCGCGGGGCTGGGGCCCGATGGAGAGTGCCGGAGGGCCGGGGCTGAGGGGTGGGCGGGGAGCACCCTCTCCCAGGACTCGCTCGAGGTAGATGTGAGCAGCAGGGGGCAAGGCTGCCCTCACCTCCTGGAGTATGCGCCGGGGGGTTCAAAGGGTGGAGAGCCCCATACGCCGAGCCAGCGCATGGGGACCCACCCAGTTCCCCCGGTCGTAGTCCAGGAGGTCTCCGATCTTGGTGACTCCCACCAGGACCAACCTCCGTCACACCGAGGGGGTCTCCGCCACCTGTACACCGAGTTGTGGGTTGTGTATCAGGGGCTCCGTGAGGAGATCCTCCCCCTTGGGGACCAAAGGGGGCCTGGAGGCAGAGACCAGCCTCCAGGTCCGGAGGAGGTCCTGGTAGAAGACCGGCAGCTCGGAGAGGTCTCGCGGAAGACCCCTCGGGTGGAGAAAAAAGAGCTGCCGGTCGTATCAGAGCCCTCGGAGGCAGCGGAGGAAGGCGTGCACCAAGTGGCTCCATGCCGGACTACCTGCACCATAAAGGAGTCTCTGCAGGGCCTGGAGGCGGAAGGTGTGGACCTGGCTGCGGATGCAGCACAGGCCCTGCCCCCCTTCCTCCAGGGGGAGACTCAGGATCCCTGCAGAGACCCAGTGCAGTCCTGGCCAAAAGAACTCCAGAACTGTCTTCTGGAGGTAGGCCAGGAAACTCGGGGTCGGGACCAGGGTGTTGAGGCAGTACCAGAGCATGGACAGGACCAACTAGTTGAGGACCAGCGCCCTCCCCCGAAGGGAGAGGCACCGGAGCAGTCCCGTCCAGCTCCGTAACCGCCGCACCACCCTGTCCGTCAAATCTTGCCAGTTCTCTGCCGGGGAGGGATGGGTGGCAGAGAGGTAAACGCCCAGATAGAGCAGCGGACCAGCGCTCCACCGAATGGCTTGAAGCGCGGGTGGGAGGGAGCTCAGCCGCCACCCGGCCCCTACCATCAGGCCAGAGCTCTTGGCCCAGTTGACCCGGGTGGAGGAGGCTTCCAAGTAGACGGCCAGGCAGGCATCCAACCGCACCAGGTCGCCCGGGTTCTGGACCACGAGGAGCACGTCGTCAGCGTACGCTGACAAGACCAGCCTCAGTGCTGGCTCACGGAGCACCAAACCTGTCATCCTCCGACGGAGGAGACAGAGGAAGGGCTCAATGGCCAGGACGTACAGCTGGCCTGACAGTGGACAGCCCAGGCGCACTCCTTGCCCGAAGCTGACCGGTTCAGTCAGGGTCCAGTTGAGCTTGACCAGGCACTCCGCGGAGGCATACAACACCCGGAGAAAACCCACAAAGCAGAACCTGAAGCCAAACGCCCGCAGGGTGCCCAGGAGATACCCGTGGTCCATCCTGTCGAAAGCCTTCTCCTGATCCAGGGACAGGCGGGCGAACGACAGACCATCCCTACACACAAGCTCTAGGAGATCCCGGACCAAATACAGGTTGTTGAAGATGGTATGGCCCGGGACGGTGTAGGTCTGGTTGGGATGGACCACGTCCTGCAGCCTCAGGGAAATGGCCTTGGCCACAATTTTGTAGTCCGTGCAGAGGAGCGAGATGGGATGCCGGTCGCGGAGGTCCCCCTTCTTGGGCAGCAAGGCGAGCACGGCCGGCCTGCACGACAGGGGGAGCTCTCCACTTGCCTCGGACTCGGCCCAGACGGTGGAGAGGTCCGGGCCAAAGACGTCCCAAAACACACGGTAGAACTCCACGGTCAGCCCGTCCATGCCCGGGGATTTGTTGGTGGGCATGAGGCGGAGGGCTTCCGAGAACTTGGCCAGAGTGAGAGGTAGCTCCAGCTGGTCCCGGTTGCCCATGCCGACCGTGGGAAGTTCGTTCCAGAGCATCCTGCGGTCAGCGGCATCGGTCGGATCCGGGGAGAAGAGGTCGGCGTAGAAGGCCCGGGCCCTTCCACGCATCTCCACCGGATCCATCAGGGGGGCGCCGTCCCCTGCCAGAAGGCAGGGGACGTGCTTCCGGGCCCCCTGTCATTTCTCCAGGGCGTAGAAGAAGCGGGAGCCGCAATCCATCTCCCGAAGGAGACGGATGCGGGATCGAACGAAGGCACCCCGAGCCCGAAGGTCTTTGAGGGCCAGGAGCTCCTCCCGCTTCTCCCGGCATGCTCCGCAGAGGGATGGATCCTCAGGGCTGGTGGCCAGACGCCTCTCTAGCGCTAAGACCTCCCGCTCCAACTGCTCTATCCCCGCATCCCTCCACCGGCTGGCCCCCTGAGTGTAGTCGCGGCAGAAGAGCCGGGCGCGCACCTTCCCCACGTCCCACCAGCGCTGCGCCGAGGGAAAGGCGCTCCTCTGCCCCCGCCAGGCCAGCCAGAACTCCCGGAAGGATGCCACGAAGCCCACATCCTCCAGCAGGCTGTTGTTGAAATGCCAGTAGGCCGGCCCCGGCCTCTCTGCCGTCAGAGAGGCCGTCACGGTCACCAAGTGGTGATCCGAGAACGGGGCCGGCCGTGTGCTGGAGGAGTGGGCCCGCGAGAGATGGTGATGAGAGATGTAAATACTGTCCAACCGGGAGTGGCTCGACCTATCTTCCCCCACCAGGACAAAGGTGAAGGTGACGGTGTCGTCCGGGTGGTGGTCCCTCCAGACATCCACCAGGGAGTGATGGTCTATAATCTCCCGGAGGATGGCGGCAGCGGCCTGGCACTGCTCGGTCCCCGTGCGATCCTGCTCCTCGAGGGTGGTGTTAAAGTCCCCGCCCAGGACCAGGCACTCGCGAGGACCCAGTGCACCGAGGAAGGCGACCGCCTGCTGAAAGAACCGCACCCGCTCCGGGCCCGCAGTCGGGGCATAGACGTTGACAAGGTTCAACGTCAGCCCCTCCATGCGGACCCGGAGGTGCAGCAGACGGCCCGGCACAACCTCAGTGATCCCCAGAACCTCGGGCTGCAGGGTGGGGGAGAGCAGGGTGGCTACTCCGCCCGCGTGGGTGGAGAGGTGACTCAGGTGCACCCCATCCCCCCACTCCAGCCGCCAGCTGGCCTCGGCTGCTGGGTCCGTATGAGTCTCCTGCAGGAACGCCACGGCGTACCCCCATTCCCGAAGGAAGGAGAGCACCTGCATCCTGCGGAGACCCATCCTGCAGCCCCTGGTGTTCAAGGTGACAAAGATTACTGGCATTATGAGGAGGGCTGGGGGGATCCTCGTGGCCAGGAACACCAGCGGTTCTCGCTGGGCTCCGCAGCACCCTGTGACTGGTCCCGAAGACCATCAGGGCATCACGGAATCTGCGGGCCTGCTGGTAGGCCGTGGCGTCCTGCCGCCCAGTCCCTTTCCCCTCCTTCAACGTGGCCCTCATGGCCCGGAGGACGCGGTGAAAGTCCCCCCAGCGCTGCAGTGTGAGCTGCACCCGGTTCCGGGCACCGCGTGAGTCCCGTAAAAAAGTGCGCAGCTCCTCACGCAGCGCCTCAGGGGGCTCGTCCTCCGGCTCGGCCCCTACAGCGGCCCCGCTGCCGGATGGGACAGATGGTGGGGGCAGCGGCGGAGGGAAAACAGCGTCCCCTAAAGGGCCGGGAGTGGTGAAAACAAAGGCCGCCTCCTGGGAGCTCTCCATAGGGAAGGAGACAACTCCAGGGGCAGCGGGGACACAGGTAGGAGGGGAAGGGAGCGAGGGTTCGAGGGCGGGAGTTGGAGGAGGGGCGGGGCCAAGGAGAAGGGGAGGAGTCAATACAGGGGCAGGGTCATTGCAGAGAACTGGGGGGGGAACAGGGTCAGGAGTGGGTGCGGGTTCCACGGCGGCTGGGCCAGCGGGGCGTGGTGCCTCCGGATCGGGGCCGGGAGCTAGAGGGTCAGCCAAGACTGGGGGGACGGCCTCGGGGCTAGGCTCAGGAGCCGCACCATGTGTGGCTCCACATTCCTGGGGAGGGGTGACAGGGTCGATGGGGGGGGCCACCCCGCGCTGGAGAGTGGGGAGTCCATCTGCCCGGGGCCAGGGTGTTCAGCCCCAGCCATCGCCTCACAGGCTGCAGCGGAGACGGCACCGTTGACCGGGGAGGGAGAAGGGTCTAGAAGGGTCTCGGGGACAGGAGCAGAGCCAGCGGCTAGAGAAGGGAGGGAGGGGAAGGGGGAAAGCAGCCATGGGCCGTCCTCAGCTGAACCCTCCGGGTGGGGAGGGTCGTCCAACCCCGGACAAGCCGGGGTCAGGCCCAAGGCATCTATCTCCTCCATTAAGGAGAAGTCTCCCCCCGCCATCGTGAGGTCCTCTTCGGTAGGGATGGAGGAGGGAGCAGCCTCAGCACCGGTAGAGGGTGCGAGGGGCGGGGGGGCAGAGGGGCATCTGGCTCGGGACTCCTCGAGGAGGGACTCTAGGAGGGAGATGGGACAACCCACAGCTGCCGCTGCAGTCTCCTTGGCTGGTGCCACCCACCGGGCCTCGGCAGGGGGCGCGACGGAAGGCCAGGGTCCAGCAGCCCCCTTGCGGGACTTGTAGGGACGTTCACCCCCCTCGGCGACGAGGGGGAGGGGGTGCTGGGTCCCAGCCTTGAGCTTGCTGTGCTTATCCTGCACGAGCACCCAGCACTCCAAGGTGAAGGGCTGGGTGGTGGGGGCAGGGCCAGGGGGCAAGAGCGCAGGGGACGGGGCGTGGGAAAGCGGAGGTGGGGCAGCAGGGGAAGGAAAGGCCTCTCCCTGGGGCGATCCCATTCCAGTGCCTGCCAAAGGCGGCCCTGGATCCCTCTCTCCCGCAGGCCCCGCCAGACTGCTCCGGGCATCAGCGGGGCCCGCCCGCTCATCCGGGCACACCGGGGGAGGCACCCCCGGGGCCCGAGCGGAGGTGGCCTTCGATGGGGGAGGGGCAGCCACAGGGACCGCACGGCTGAGGGGGGCGCCGCCGCTTCTCTGGCTGGCACCCCCATGGGTCCTGGGGGTCCCGGGCTCCCCGCTTTGCCGGGCCAGGGGGTAGTTCCTCCGGACGTGCCCCGTCGCCCGGCAGAGGAAGCACCGGGTCTCTCCCCTGCTGTAGTGGACCTGATACTGGGCCCCTTGATGGGGCACCAGGAACGACCCCTCTAGCGCCTCCACGCCACGCGCTGCCAGTGGCAGCTGCAGCTGCACCTGCCGGCGGAAGGAGAGGACATGGTGGAGGGCGGGGTCCTTGCAGCCGAGGGGAAACGGGCTGATGGTGGAGATGGGCCTCCCCAGGGCAGAGAGGAAAGGCAGAAGGGCGGCATTGGGGAGGAAGGGCAGGACGGAGGTGAAGACCACCCATATGCCCAGGTCTTCCAGGGGCTCCACAGGGACGTGGACGCCCCCTACCGCCAGGCCCGTCACCACCGCCTCCTGGGCAGCGGCCTCCGATGCCAGGAAGAAGACCACCTTCCCGTACATCTTGGAGGCTGCCACCATGGCCGTGGGCCCCACCACCCGCGCCAACGCCCGCACATAGGTTTCTACGTGGGGCGAGGCAGGCACCAGGAGGCAGCGGACCCCATGCCTCCTGGTAAGGGTGGGGAAGGGGCCCTGGCTTCCAGAGATGGTGCTGGAGGCAGCGGTCGGGCCAGATGATGTGGCGGCGGGCGGGGGACCTGCAGCGACCTGGGCATACGCCCTGGGAGCGGCGCCACCCCCAGAGCTGGTGGAGGGAACAGCGGGGGAAGGGACAACGGGGGAGGGAGCAGGCCCCACCACGAGCGGGGGCACCGTCCGGGCAGGGTCTTTGCCCTTTTTCTTCCCCTGGTCCTGTTTCCCGGCCGAGGGCGCACCCCTTGGAACGGAGGGGCGGGAGCTGGAGCAGCGGCAGAGGCCCTAGAGTCCCCACCTGAGGTGTCCACTGCCGGAGCCCTGGGCCTGATGCCCGGTGGCTCGGCAGGGGCGGCGAGGCCAGATGCCTCGGATGGGAGGGGGGGCTCGGGGCAAGGGACAGGGGCGTCCAGGGAGGGGGTCCCGGTCCCAGCCACACACGCCATCGTGGGAGGGGACAGGGACGGGTCCGTTGGGGGGGGGGCAGAAGAGGAAGGCGGGGGGTGGAGAGGGAAGGGGGAGGACCAGTTGGGGGAAGGGAGGGGGGGAGAGGGGGAAGGGACAGCAACCGCTCCTCCCCGCTAGGCTGAAAGCAGGGGAGGAGGGTGCCAAGACAGGGGGAGAAGGGAAGGCCAATTCAGGCAGGGGCACAAGGAACACACTCACCAGCCCTGGGTGGAAACCCGGCTCCTCTGGCTGCACAGGGGGCAAGGACTATGTCAATTGGGGGGGGGGTGCAGTGTGCAGGGGGGGCAACAAAAAAAAGGGGGGGGAAGCAATTAGAGGGGGGCCATGAGCACCATGGGTCAGGAGTACTGGGCCAGGGCAGAGGGGGAAAAGGGCAGCAGAAGGGGGAGGGGTGGGGCTAAGGCAGGGCTGGAAAGGCTCAGGGGCGAACCCACGGAGCCAGGGCGGGGCAGGGAACAAACCAAGGTAGGGCCAGGGCAATTCAAACAGAAAAACAGACCAGGGCAGGGCCAGGAGAGGTCAAACAAATAAACAAACAAACAAACAAACAAACAAGCCAAGGCCAGGGCGGGGGCGGGACAGGGCAAACAAACAAACCAGGGGGAAGCAAACAAACAAACTAAGGAGAAGGCTACAGGGTGGGGAGAACTGCAGAGGGAGCAGGGGGCAGTGACAGGGGATGGGGGAGGGGGAAGGGAAGGGGCAGGGGTGTCCCAAAGGCAGGGGCCAGAGGGGGAGCAGCA
This sequence comes from Emydura macquarii macquarii, assembly GCF_026122565.2. Taxonomy (NCBI): domain Eukaryota; kingdom Metazoa; phylum Chordata; order Testudines; family Chelidae; genus Emydura; species Emydura macquarii. Next base: position 15,075 of record NW_027133851.1, on the reverse strand, counting down.
GCAGGGGGAAGGGTGCTCACAACAGTAAAAGCAGCAGGCCCCCACAGCCAGCTAGGGGGCAAGTAGGCAGGGCCCCCAAGAAGGAGCAGCAGGGGCTCCCCAGGGCAGCAGGCTCCCCCAGCAACAGGAGGAGAGTGGGGATGGGAGGGATGTGAGCCCCAGAATGCTCAGGGCTCCGTTCCCTGCTGACTAACTAAGTGCCATTAGGGGGCAATTAGGGGCAGTTGGAACCAATGAAGGACCAGCCAGGTGCTTCATAAAAGCCCTCCCCCCCCCACCCTCCCCCAAACAGTTAGGGCATGAGCTGGAGGAGTGGGAGTGCCGTGCCGTGCCGTGCCGTGCCGTGCCGTGGAGAGGAGAGGAGAGGAGAGCTGAGCTGAGCTGAGCTGAGCTGAGCTGAGCTGTGCTGTGCTGTGCTGTGCTGACTTACGTGGAGGAACAGATCTGAGTGGAGCGTCCTTCTGTGGACAAAGGAAGGTACTCTGTTCAAGGAGCCAGAAGGAGGGGGAAAATTGGCCCAGGGGAAGACAGAGCAGCTGGGAACATGGTGCCAGCAGCACATAGCTGCTGCTCATAGGGCCCCTGGGCTGGGACCTGGAGGAGCGGGTGGGCCTGGGTCCCTACCCTCCTCCTTAGGGAAGGCGGGTACTGGAGATGCCCTGACCCACTACAAACAGTACAAGCATGGGACCCACTAGAGGGGAGCCGACTACTTGCCACAATATGTAATTATTGAACACAAAGTGACATGGTTTCAACAGAAGAAACTGAGGAACACACCAGAATCTCCCACAGCCAGTGATTACCACGCTTATTTGAGAGGGGGGGACACTTCCTCAAACCCCGCTCCTCTTCAGGGAAAGGGGAATTGAAGTGGGGTGCCCCACAGCCGAGGTGGCTGCACTAACCACTGGGCTAAAAGCTAGAAGCGGGGAGTCCCCTGCAGCCCTGGCTGGTTTGCGTGGAGCTGGCCATGCACTGCTGCTGTTTTTGAGAAACACTCTCGGTGCCTGGCTCCAAAAGAGGGTCCTCGGCTGTGGCGCACAAGCACAGATGGAATGTGTCGCCAACCCCGGCTTAGGTGCTAAGCCCCTGAAAGTGGGGGGAGGGGAGGAGAGGGGTTTAGGATATGCCTAGGCCAGGGTTCATGGATCCCAGTTGGCAGCGAGGCCCTAAAAAGCCTCTTTGTGGATTTGGGCCCAAGTTCAATGCTAAATTTAGAGTTGGAAAAATCATTCTGGGCACCAATCTCTCTTTGATTCTGAGAGCCAAGATAAAAAGGCAGGTAGGTTCTTCTGAGTTACTTTCTCAGTTCCAACTAAAGCTGGACTAAAGTTGAATTGCTCATTCTCGCAGTCAATCCGAGGCACAGACTCCTCTGGGGATTCCATCCCAATGGCTAGCAAATAACACGGAACGGAGCCATGTCTAGAAGTCATTTTTTAAACCACTCTTCTTCCCAAGGTAAATGGCAAGGGACTAGCTTTCGTAAATTTTGTACTTGCTCTGAGACAGGCATGTCTGATAGTTCAGAGAAAGAACTTAGGACTTTGTGACCTTATGTTACTATTGCAGAATGTTCAGTCCCCTTAAGATTTATGTCAAATACGGAAAGAGAAATTTCAGCTAATCTCTATCCAATATCTCAGAGAAATAATATATGTTATATTAATTCCTTGCAGCTAATACCCATTGATGTGGTGTACGCTACACCCGACAGATAAGTATTGTTTAACACCTTAATTGGGGCCTACTCTCCTGTTCACTTCAGTGATTGTTGGAGGAAGCCGGTGGCCTGGGATTTTCAAAGGAATCTAAGGGAGTTAAGGCCATTTTTGCAAAGGTATTTAGGAACATAAAAATGCAGATAGGTGCCTATTGGATTTACATAAGCACGTAAGGTGGTTAGGTGTCTAATGATGTGTGTGCTTGCATGTGCCTACATGCACCATTGGTCTGCGTGCATCCTTGTGGGTATGTGTGTGGTGGGGAATGAACACTCAGTTAATATTTGTGGCAATAACTGGATACAGGCCTGTCTGTGCATCACTTGATGCTACCAATCAAATTAATAGCAGCAACGGGCCTGAATGATTTTAGGGTCTGAGTTATAAACACTCCCAATTATCTTTGTGATACTCAGGTTCCATAACTGACTTTCCCAGCCATTAGTTACTGGATCTGTTGTCAGTTGTTAGTGCAGGCTGCATGCGTGTGTCCCTCATGTAGGTGCTGTCTTAGCTCTGCAGATAGCCAAGACAGCACTCACGATCGAATGAATCGACACAACCACGGATTCGCTGAGCAAGGAAGGCACCAGGTTTATTGCAGTTGAAGAACAATGAGAAGCGACCTACAGAGTATCTACGGGCACACTTCAAAGACGAATGCTCCATTACAATGGACTCAGCACAACTTAACAGTGGGACTCTCCATTATCACCTAGGCTGGACAACATAGTTCTCTCTGACATGCTCTTCTATACACTGCTACAGACAATTCCATTCTGCCCCCTTTGAGGTAGGTAGCTGCCACCCTCTTGACGTAGTCTGATACCATCCTTCACCTTGTACTGGATGGTTCGGGCAAAACAACTCTATTTGTCATCTTAGCAGACATTTCTATCCATCAAAGTGTCCTTTCAGGGGGTCTGATGGCCCTTGTTATCTCTCTGGTCCTAGGACCTTCTGTCTTTGGTATATATAGTTTAGATATTAGTGATGTTTAGATATTAGTAATGTTTTGGAAATATGTGTGTTTGCAGTATCAGCTCTTCTTCGTGCCAGTTTCTGTGAGGTTGTAAGTTTACAGCCTCACTCCTGTTCACGGTTTTTTCCACGTAGGCCTTAGCCTGTTCTACTAGGTTTCAGGCCTCAGGCTCTCACTTTCTACTGCATTATCCATATGAAAATCACAGAACTGTGTGTAACACCAATTGACCTCTTCACTGGCAGCCTCAGAACTTGCTGCCTACACTGTGACTGTCTTCACTTAACCTGTCTTCTGAGTTCTGACCTAGAGAAATGAGCTCCTCCGGTCAGTTTTGGATCACATTGTCTGACAGGACTGGGGCGTGGGTGTGTTTGTGTGAGCTTGTATTCCCAATTCTCTCTCTCTATCTAATCACTTAACTATATAACTATCCACCCATCTAATTGTCCATCTGTCCACTATCTCATTTTCTATCTGTATAATCATCTGCCCATCCATCGGATTGTCCATCCTGCTGTCTGTCTGTCCAACAACATCTGTCCATTTTCCTCCTTTCACTATTTATCCACCTAATTGTCTATCCATCTGTATTTCTGATTGTCCACCTACTCTTCTGTCAATCTGCCATGTCATCCGTTCATCTGTCTAATCGGCTCTCATCTCCTGTCTAATGGTGTTTATATTCACCTGCTCTATCTAATCTATCTAATCTACCTATCTACTGCTAATGTGGGAAGTGGACTTCAGAGAGCAGGGGCTGAGGAGTGGGAGTATTTCACAGTCATGGGCACTAAAGTCAATTTAAAAATATATCATGATTATTGGTAATATTCCTTCTGATGCTGAGTGTAGCTAATTTCACAGGCAAAGCAGGTGGGAATTGGAGCTGATAAAGGGCTTGCTGTGTGACTGTAACACTCTGATAAGTGCAGCAGTGGCAAGGGGATAGTCTGTAACAAGAGCTGTCTTGGTCTCTGGTAGCTGATGAGAAAAGAGGCAATGAACAGTTTGTCCATAGTGTGTAAAGTGCTTGACCTTAAGGACGCTGCTGGTTCTACATGTCTGATCAGAGCTCTGTAGTGACAGATCCCCAGCGTGAAGCAACGCTGCTCAGTGGCATTTGAAACACGTTAATTTCATTGACTCTCGCTTAGGATAAAAATAATGATCAATTAAAAAGCCCTGCTTCATTGTGTGCTCATTAAAATAATCTCCGTTAGCAATGTAGCTACTAAAAAGAAATCTCTCCAATTAGCCAGACAGCACCCGTGGCTCTCTAGGGATTTACAGGAACACTCACAGCTTGTTATAACTTCTCGTGTCTTAATCAGCTCTCTGAGAAACGTTCCATCCCGCTGAGACCTGGCCACTGTCTGGAGATCTGACAAAGCTCTCCAGAAATTAAGGGCCAGCGACAGAAACAAAGTTACTCGTCATTTTAATGGGTCCCATGACAGGCCAATAGAATAGAAACATTGCTGGGAAATGCAGGTCTCTGTGGCAGTCCCATTGGGGCTGATTAGAAAAGAAAGTCAGAGGCATGGAATAAAGTGAGACAAAAGAAAGGACGGGTTTGTTCCTTTGGCAAGCAGCCCCTGATGTGTAAAGGGAAAGGGGTCAAGCCAGTTGTGCCAGCTGCTGTGAAAGGCGATCCTTCATTCACAAACTGCACCAGAGTCCCACGAGCGAGGGAAAGTAACGGGGTGTGCGGAGTGCTGTGAAATGGACATAAACAAACCGGAGATTCCCACCAGGTTAGCCAAGGCGGCAGGGCCTAGCCATAGTGAGCGAAAGACAATTCCAGGTTTCTAGCCCTCAGTGACAGAGATCAGCCAACGCACCTGGATTGTGACGGGCTTTGCTGTCCTGCCTGCGAGCCTGAGATCTGCTGGTGCCCCTCAATCCTGACCCGCAGGCCCTGCTATCTCCACCCTAGGGTCCATTCACTGATGTGCCCCTGTCCTACCCTATAAAGTCTCCACTATTGCTGTCCTCTAACTACTTCCCAGCTCTACCAATTCCCCCCAGCCAGGAGCTACAACCCCCTCTGTGCTGGCTGTCCGACCCCAAACACACGACGCTGGCTATTCCCCTGGATCCTGACCCTCTGCTAGTCAGCTGCAGCCCAGCCTCTCTCGCTCCCCTCCCCACACAGAGCTCTCTGGACACAGCACGGCTGGTACCTGCCCCTACCCCAGTACCCCAGGTGTGCCGGCACACAGCCCTGACAGGGCACGAGTCTGCAGGCCTGACCCAGGGGGGTACACACACACACACACACACACACAGAAGATCCCATACGGTCCAGCAGGGGCAGCAGCAAAAAACCACAGAAGAAATACACACCCACATTCTTCCATCAGGGGGCAGCCGTCACACATACAATAAGCAGCTCTTATTCCTATTTGCAAAGGCCTGCTGTGAAACAAACACACAAACACACACACACTGATTAAACCTCAGTGCCTCCAGCAGGGGGCAGCAGTCACACATACAAAAACTGAACAGATCTCCATGTCTCCAGCAGGGGCCAGCAGTGAAACATACAGAGACATGTTACACACACACACCCACAGCTACACGATGCTTGGAGATCCATGGAAGTGCCATAGACGAGCTAAGCCTGGCATTTTGAAAGGAGATGACAGAAGTGAGATGCCCAAACTCCATTGACATTCGGTAGGATTCAAGTGTCCAATTCTCTTTGGCTCCATTGCAAAGCCCAGCCAAATTATTATTTTTAGCCTTTGTTACCCACGTTTGAAAATGTTGGCCACAAATCAATCTGTCAGTGAATTAATATCTATGAAAACCTTCCTAAATCTGTCATTTCGGGCAAAGGTGGGTTACAAAATTAATTTACTGTCAGAGGACCCAGGCTAAAAGAATATTTTGAACACCTATTTATCATAGTTTCTCTAAGGCCTGGTCGACACTTAAAAACCCCACACCCGTGACCAACGCAGCTATGCCGACAAAACCCGCAGTGTAGCCGTCTGTTGGCATAGGCTCCATGGGTAGATTTAGGGCCAGATGTGTAAAGGAGCTTAGGCACCTAGTGGGATTCTCAAAATTACCTGGGCACCTAACACCCCCTGACATTAATGAGTTTGAGGTTCCCAGCTGCTCTGGAAATTCCCACAAGGCCCCTAAATACCTTTAAAACCTGGCCTTATATGGACAGAGTGCGTAGCTCAGGCCAGAATCCCTCCCCAGAGATTCCAGCGCAACAGTGAAGCTGATCCCGTGTTTCAGGCACTGGGCAGGCATTCAGATACCTCAGTTCAATGAGCCGGTCACTTTGGTGGGTGATTTCAAACTAAAATTAACGGGAATCGTGTGTTCAAATTCCCTCATCTTGACCTTCGTTCTTGTGGGCCAGATCCCTGGCTGGTACAAATCAGCCTTTCCTCCATTGCAGTGTGCAGGCCACATTCCCAGCTGGTGTAAATCAGCCGTAGCTACACTGGAGCCAATGGGCCAATCTCCAGCGGATATTAACCTGATGTAGCGCCATTAGAGTAAATGATTGAGATCCCCAACTGGTGTAAATCAGCCACAGCTCCACTAGAGTCAATGAGACAGAACCCCAGCTGGTGTAAATTGGCTGGAGCTCCATTGGAGTCCATGGGCCAGATCCTCCCTGGCTGCCTGTGTGACTGCACAAGTCACCTATTTTGCCCTGTGCCTCAGTTTCTTACGGTGTCAATTAGGGGAAATGGCACTTCCCTTCCTCCCAGGGGTGTTGGGACAGTAAATTGTTAATGTTAGTGACCTCGAGGCATTAAGACACCGCAGGGCTGATCTTGGGAAGTTGGATTCTCAGTGTCTGAGGAATCAGTCATCTGTGCCTCAGCTCCCCTCTCTATAGAAAGGATAAAACGCTTTCCCTACCTCATGTGGACAACAGGAGGTTACATTTATCACTGGCTGAGCAGTGTCCGGACACTGCTGTGCTTGGAAGCGTCTAGCTACCTTGATAGACACTGGAATCCCAAACAATGGGCCCCAAACTGGACCCCACGGAGAGCAAAGCCAAGTGTCCCAGTGTTGCCTGGATTGGGGCCTGCAAGCCGTGCTTGTGGCTGGATTAACAATAAAGAGGTAAATCTCTGCGGAGGCCTGGGGTGCTGAAATCTGAGGCTGGCATCTCGGAATTATGATTGAGAAATGCAATATGGCAATAGAACAGCAAAGAGAAAAGACCGGAGCAAGTGGATGATATCAGATAAATTCTGTCAGCTTTATGTGATCATCAGAGAGCAGCAAAGGAGAAGTAATGAAACACACAAGGAAGTGGGTAGAAAGAGAGAATAATTTGTAGATTAATAGATTTTTTAAACCCAGAAATTTCCATTGTGATCATCCAGCCTGACCAAGATAACACAGTCTGGAGAAGTTCCTGAATTAATTTCTGCTTCAAGTCTAATAGCTGTGCTTGAACTCACACAGAAGAGTTAGCGAAACAAATTCAGACAGGGGCAGCTACATTGTGAAATGAGAATGAGGAATATGAATAAAATACATTGATCATCTCAATATATTATTATTATTATAGCACCTAAAGTTCTTGCCCAAGATCAGGGCTCTTTTAACTATCCATGGTACAGAAACAGAGTAAGACACAGCCCCTGCACCAAAGTGCTTACAATCTAAATAGAAAAAAATGAAAACGGTTAGGAGGGGAAACCAAGGCACAGAGTGGGGAAGTGACTTGCCCAGGTTCACACAGCAGGCCAGTGGCAGAGCCAGGAACAGAACCCAGGGCTCCCTGTTTACATTTTAGGAGAAGGGAAAAGTTTAGAGCTTCATGGTACCCTGGAATGAAAATGAACCGGCAGGTTTGCATCATCCATCATTGTTATTAGGCATTACTATGGCAACCAGAGATCCCAATGAAGATCAAGGCCCCATTGTGCTCAGCACCGTAGCAACACATGGCAAGAAACAGTCCGTGCTCAAAAGCGTAATGAGACAAGACAGAGAAAACATGGGAGGGGAAACAGAGTCATGGAGGCGTTAATGATGCTCCCGTGAGTATGACGGAGTCATTTAAACACAAGGGGAGTGATGGGAAAAGTCATGGATTCCTCGATTCCAAGGCCAGAAGGGACGGTTAGATCATCCAGTCTGAGCTCCTGTATAGCACAGATGCCCCTATGCTGAGATGTTAGTTAGACTTAAACTTTGCGGTCCTCAGGAGACCTGATGCTTCCCAGGGTACCCACCTGACCTGAACATGTCTGTGCCAGCCGGGGGTCAGCTCCCTGACTCCACCGGCCACGGGCAACACAAGCCACTCCTCTCTCAGCCTACGTGGGCTCTGCTGTTCCTCTGAAGGTGAGGATAGGCACACTCCAGCCTGTCCCGTGAACCAGCGGCTGTTAACTCCAGGAGGATGCCGTGGGGCCCCAGGCCCGTGGCAAGCCCATCGCTAACCTTCAGAGGGACAGTGGAGCCAGTGTAGGCTAAGAGCAGAGTGTCTGTGTTACCTGTGACCGATGGAGTCAGGGATTTGACGCTCGGCATGCATAGGCAAGGCTTCCTCAGCTCTGCAGGCAAGCGAGGTAGAAGAATGACTTCTCCTTCTTTGTAAACAGCTCTAGAGCTAAGGCATCCAGCTGCCCAGAGTGGACAGCGGTGAGCATTCCCATAGGTTCCCGTCGGAACCATTTCTGCAAACATGTTGGTACCAAGTGAGTTGAGGAGCCTACAGATTTTCATAGAATCATAGAAGACAAGGCCTGGAAGAGACCTCAAGAGGTCATCTCGTCCAACCCCCTGCTCAAAGCCCCTACTATTTTCAAGTATTTCAGCAGCAACTGAATATGTTCTGTTTGTTTGTGTGTTTGTTTGTCTTTTGGAATACCAGTCCTATCTGATTATGGGATTTAGACACAAAAAGTGTCAGTTAGGTGCCTGAATCTCTTTGTCAATCTACCATAAGGCCATTTTACACCACTCCAGTAATACAAGCACATCTTAAAGTAAGTCTAAATTTAACTTACTCCCATGAGTAAGGGGTTGGACTACATGACCTCCTGAGGTCTCTTCCAACCCTAATCTTCTACGGTTCTATGATTTTAAAGCCCCTTTCCACCACTATAGTGATGTAGAGTTGTTTTATTGTAAGCAAGAATTAGGCTAAATTGACCCATTTAGCAGAGTTGTACATTCAAATACTCACACAATAGGAGGCTAAAAAGAACCACTGTATTAATCTAGCCTGACCTGCTGAATAACAAAGACCATGGGACTTCCTGGAATTAAATTTGTTTGGACTAGAGAAGATCTTTTAGCAGACAACATCCAATTTGGATTTTAAAATTGTCAGCGAGGGAGAATCCACCAAACCTTTGACAAACTGATCTAAGAAGCAGAACCAGACATCGATGAACCAGGCCCTGTTGGACAGAGGCTTGCACTGTAAGATTCGCAAGGAACAAAACTTGAACTCTTCCTATTAAAAACATGGTTTGTGAAAGTCAGCTAATGACAGACACACATAGAGTGCTACAAACTGGCAAGCTGCAGTGAAAGGAATTGAGCAGAGGAATTCAAAGCGCCTGGGAAATCCATGGGTTGTCATGGAAAGGGGCCTCAGAATTCTAGAAATTAGTGGAGATGTTCACAGCGGAAATGAACAAAATGATGGGTGAATGTTGATGTGACAAGGCTGCCCTCACCTTCTGGAATATTACCCAATTGGGGGGTTGCTACGTGGGATCAGAAGTTGATGGGTGGACTGGAAGTAGAGAACAATACTATTGTGGCCGTCAATCCCACCAACTGTGAAGATCCTGGATCCACCATGACACTGTTCGACCTTATTTGTCCACTCCATCTCCTCACTGGGGTTACAATATTATGCTTGTAAGAACTTGGTGTCCATGCCAGCCAGGCCCAGACGCACGGGACTTAGGTACAGGGTTATACCACAGTTCCAATTCATGTCATACATTACACAATTTATACACAGTTTTACTGGCTACTAACATATATTATTCTTGAATCTAATTGGATGACACATCCTACAGACCATGTGAGGACCAATAGCTTATGTCTTCACCGTATCTACATTTCAGTGTTACCAATCCAGAGTATCCCCCCTTACCTTAACCAGCCCCAAAATAATGTCTTCTGCAAAATACCCCTCTACCTCCCTGTCAACAGAGAATTTTCATATAAAAAAACCCTCAATATCAATTTGTTCAACATCTTCATTAATGATCTGGAGGATGGGGTGGATTCCACTCTCAGCAAGTTTGCATATGACAATAAGCTGGGGGTAGTGGTAGATATGCTGGAGGGCAGGGATAGGATACAGAGTGACCTAGACAAATTAGAAGATTGGGCCAAAAGATATCTGATGAGGTTCAACAAGGACAAGTGTAGAGTCCTGAACTTAGGACAAAAGAATCCCATGCACTGCTACGGACTGGGGACCGACTGGCTAAGCCGCAGTTCGGCAGAAAAGGACCTGGGAGTTAAGCTGGATATGAGTCAGCAGTGTGCCCTGGTTGCCAAGAAGGCTAATAGCATATTGGGCTGCATTAATAGGAGAATTGCCAGCAGATGGAGGGAAGTGATCATTCCCCTTTATGCAGCATTGATGAGGCCACATTTAAAGTATTATGTCAAGTTTTGGGCCCCCCACTACAGGAAGTATATGGACAAATTGGAGAGAGTCCAGTGGAGGGCAACTAAAATGATTAGGGGGATGGAGCACATGACATGAGGAGAGACTGAGGGAACTAGGCTTGTTTACTCTGCAGAAGAGATGAGTGAGGGAGGATTTGATAGTGTCCTTCAACTATCTGAAGGGGAATTCTAGGGAGGATGGAGCTAGGCTGTTCTCGGTGGTAACAGATGACAGAAAAAGGAGCAATGGTCTCAAATTGCAGTGAGGGAGGTCTAGGTTGTATATTAGGAAAAACTTTTTCACACGGAGGATGTTAAAGCACTGTAATGAGTTACCTGGGGAGGTGGTGGAATCTCCACCGTTAGAGGTTTTTAAGGCCCATCTTGAAAAAGCCATGGCTGGGATGATTTAGTTGGGATTGGTCCTGCTTTGAGCTGAGGGTTGGACTAGATGACCTCCTGAGGTCCCTTCCGACCCTAATCTTCTATGAATCTATGATAAAAGGAAAGGGAATAATGGGAAAATGTTGCCATGAAATCCTTACTTAATACTTTATTTTTTATAAAAAAATACTGGAACTGTTTTGATTGTCTGTTTCTTTTTCTGGCAATGTACTAGTTTACTCCAGCTGGATCTGTCCCATTGACTTCACAGGACCATTGGAGATGTAAGATACTACTCAATGTTATCAGAAGTTCGCCTAAAAATTGTCTTAGTGAAGACAGTGACGACATTCTAGAAGGGAGAGTCAGCTCAGATGATTCAATGAGAACTAAGGATCACTGATAGCCAAAGAAGTCTGAGGGTGAAATTCAGGCCCCATTGAATTCAAGGTCAACATTCCTATTAATGCCCATCAAAGGAGGCAGGATTTTACCCTGAGAACTTACACATGCAGAGTCATTGATTAATACGGAATCTATCTGTATTGGTAGCACTATGTTCAAAAAGAAATATATTGATGGAAATGAAGTTTTCTCCTGAAAAATTCAATAGAATATACATCTGGACCTAACGTCAAGTGGAATTTTCTGAACTTAATGTATAAAATGTGTTTGTACTGATTTAGATGACCTCCCTTTACCTTGTCGTTTAGAGCCTTGTTTGAGAGTTAACTCTTGCCCACATTCACACGGGATTCAAGATCTCCCACAGAATGTTGTTATACATGAAGAACAATCATCTTCAAGAAGTTATAACTCACTTGGAGTCTGTCTTTAAATTACAGTCTGGTTGACGGTATTTGAGGATTGATTGAGAGGTTAGAATATTCTGTTGGCTGGCATGCTTGCTTGCTTGCTTGTTCTCTTGATTTCTGGCAATGCATGGTTCTAAATAAATGTTTCTTCCTTTTTTTTACTGGAATATGAAAGTTCCTAAGTGTGAAATTCAATGAGAGTTGAGTCATTAATTCCTTTATACACTTCTGAATATTAAGCTATATCTAATGTATGTGTTCTGATTTTTGTACTTTTTTTTGTAATTTGGCTAACTATGCTTTGCAGGAATATACATTTCCACAAATATAGTTACGAACCTTGGACCATATTTTGATCTCAGTTTGACCAATACAAATCTGATTAAAATTCTCATACAGCAGTGGAGTTCCTTTGAATTTTATTCTAGTTGAATCTAAAGTAAATGGAGATGTAATGTTGTAACATTATTATGAAGGATGGAAGATTCACAACTTATTGTCTGTGCCCTCAGAAGTTTGCAATGTAATTTGAAACGTGATGGAAAGGGTGACAATTTTTTAAATCACTTTAATATGAAATATGAAAAATTGGTCTAATCAAATCTCATGATTAGATAGATTTATTGATCATATTGCTCTTCACATTTTCATCATTTTTGCAATTCAGTAACTCTACTGCTGTAAATGGAGATACTCCTGTTTTCTTGCAACAGAAGTGAGAGGAAAATCAGAAGAAGCAATGAAGGAGTAATAAGACTAAAGAGATATGAAGACAGTAAAGGGAGACGTAACTGTAATGCAGTAGCGAGTACTTGTCAACATATTTGGACGATATTCCTAATATTAAAGCAACATGTATATATTGCCATGTAATGTATCATCAAAATGGAATTTTGAAGGGCACAATTCCCTTTCATTTGCAAAAGCTGTGTACCAGTACAGCTACAGTGAGTGGAGGATCAGCCACGCTGACTGCTACTGAGTTATTTACACTATTTTATTTTATTTTATTTTATTTATTTTTTATTCTTATTTACACTAGTGTGAATTCAAGGGAAATAAAGTTATTTTATTGTGCATCTTCATTCCACCTAAATATACCTATATCTTACCACCAATATTTTACGTTAGGTTCTTAATATATAAGTTGTTTATATTGTGTACACTGAAGGTGTCTTATATTGCAACAGATCTATTTTGTGAAATTAGTTTCAAAAGTGGAATCTCAGTTATTAATAAGACTTCTGGTGTTTGATTGATTTTGAGATCAAATTCTGAAATCCTACCTCAGACAGTTTATGTAAACAGTCCAAATGATTTCACGCACTTCTATTTGAGAACATCAGGAGTGTTATTTTTCCCCTTTTCCAGTCAAATGTTGGGAGAACATAGATTCAGTATCTGAGACAGATTTGTGTGCTAACATATTTTAATGCAGCTCTGTTTCTTCCTACATTGTGTGAAATGTGTAGAGTATGACAAGATCACTCTCTCTCGCTTTCATTGCCTGTCTGTCTAGATGCTTCAGTTGCCATTGTGCTGTAGTTTCTGATACAACACCTGACAGCAACTTTAATCTTTGTTCCTGCAAAGGAACAGTCAAGCAATGGAACCAAATAACCACACTAGGGTGACCGAGTTCATCATGCAGGGACTCTTTGATCACCCTCATCACCAGGGGCTTTTCTTTGGGCTATTCTTGTGCCTTTATACAGGTATTGTCATGGGCAACTCCCTGATCATAGTGTCTTCCACCCACCTCTCCACACCCCCACGTACTTCTTCATCGCCAACTTGGCCATGGTCGACATTATGTGCAGTTCCTCAGTTCTGCCCAAGATGATAAAAAACTTGATGCAAGAGAGAAAATCCATCTCCTTTGATGGCTGCATGGTCCAGCTCTTTGCCTTCACTTTGTCAGGCGGGACAGAGCTGGTGCTCTTCACTGTCATGTCATGTGACCAGTATGTTGCCATCTGCCACCCCTTGTGCTATGTACATCTCATGACCAAGAGAATTTGCATCAGTTTAATAATTGGTGTCTGGGTTGTCAGTGCCATCAATTCATTGGTGCACACATTGCTTATTGTGCGTCTGGATTTCTGCGGACCCAACTTCATCCAGCATTTCTTCTGTGAGATCCCACCGATGCTGGCCTTGTCCTGCAGCTCCATCTACTTCAACAAAATCATGATCTCCATTGCAAACATCTTCCTGGCTATGGGGAACTTCCTGCTGACCACCGTGTCCTATGGCTTCATCATCACCACCATCCTGAAAATCCAGAGCTCCAAAGGGAAGCAGAGAGCCTTCTCCACCTGCTTCTCCCACCTGCCTGCTCTTGGTCACCTTGTTCTACTCCTCCATCATGGAGATACACCTACTCATTCCAGTGCTTCACCCTTTTTCCTAGTTAACTCACTCCTTGTTCTGATAAGGACAAGATGGTGGCCATAATTAAAGTATCAAATCCCTAGTGATTCCCTCACTTTGAATCCCTCTGATCTCTCAGTTTGTCCACATCCTTTTTGTAGTAAAACTGGAAGTCAAAGTGGCCTTCAGGAAAATAATCTTTCATTCATGATAAAATAATTTTGTCAAGAATAAACCTGATTCTCACCTGCCTTGTCCCTTCTAGGCCAGGTCCACAAGTGGTGTCAGGTCATAATTGGAGAACTATGGACTTCAGTACACAAACATTTATTTGCACTGTGGATCATTCAATTCAATGGACCTACTATGATTAACACAAGCTGGCGATGCCCACCTTGAATTGACTATAGTTTGCAATGGAGTCATGCTGATTTACATCAGCTGGGAATCTGCCTTGTCCCTCATTGACTCCATTGGTGCTATATTGAGATAGCACTATCATTCAGAGTAAGGCACATGATTAACACAGACTTTTAAAGCTATTTTTACAACAGTATCTGGTGAGATTTTCAAAAGCACCAAGGCACATAAAACTCATTGATTTCAGTGAGATGGTGTTGGGTGCCTAGATGCTTCTGAATATCTCATTAGGTACCTTAATAGCTATAAAAACCTGGTCCATTGTGTAGCAAACTACTGTGCATGCAGTCACATTGAATGACAATATTATATTTTATTCTCAACAAGTACTTATGATAAAAATAAAACATTTTCTCTGTATTCTCTATTTTTTGTGAGATATTAAACCCCCAAAGATTTCAAACATAAATCTGTTGTGATATGGAGATTTCCTGTTGATGTATATTGGACTTAGATCTAAGATTTTAATACAACTATTTTTATCAGAATATATTTTTATCTTATTGTAAATATGCACTTCTCAGCATCAGAAATTGGGTATTTTCAAAACATCTGTTTTGTTGATAAGGAAACATTTCAATCCCCAAAATAGAGAAGATATTAATGAAACCATTCTTCACTGTCACCTCAATAAATAGTTCACAGAGGCCAGGTGTTTCATGTCTAATTATTGCTGCTGACTTATCTTAAAACCTTCATCATCATACAACTTTTGGATTGTTTATTAAAG
>NW_027133850.1:0-12673 GCF_026122565.2 Emydura macquarii macquarii | reverse complement strand
TAGCTGGGAGCCTCAGGAGAGAGGCATCCTTCTCCCTCTGCCATCTTCCCCTGACTGGGCTCGCAGGCCGGGGTTTTAAAGGCCTGGCTCCGCCCCCTGCTTCCGGTCAGGTGGTGTCCCTGCGGCTTCTAAAGGCCTGGACCCGCCCACCTGCTTCCAGTCAGGGGTTTTCCTTCGGGTTGTACCAGCCAGGCTGGGTCTGGCTCCCCCTCTGGGTCCTTCTCCAAGGGGGACTACCCCTCCCAGCTACAGTGACATTTTTTCCCTCTTTGGTGAGTTACGCAGTTCAGAACAAACATTTGACAGTTCTGGGGACAGCCATTAAGTGTCACCTTGTGGCATGGCACTCTCATGTTGTGAGTAGGATTAATACATGCAGCAGTTTACAGACATTGCATAACGTCTAAGCACTAAACACATTGTCATAAGTCCAGTCCCCCACGTTAACCATGCTAACGGTGACAAACTGCCCGCTCTGCTACGGTGGGGCCCGCACTTGCTCTCGGGTGGTGGTCGGGGCACCACCTGTTGACTCTGTCTCTGGACCTCAGTGCCCCTGTAGTGCACAGTGAGAGGGAGGGGGAAGGAACCCAGGCCCACCCTCTACTCCGGGCCCCCACCAGGGGCCCTTTGAATAGCAGCTGTGTTCTGCTGACACTGCTCCAGCAGAACTTTTCCCCTGGGCTATTCCCCCTCTCTGTTCTCTTGTACCTTTCTCGTGGCTCTTGGTCTGGTTCCTGTGGTTGATCACAACACTCCTCCCACACTACTGCCTTCAGCCTAGCCATCCTGCCCCTCCCCTTCCCAGCCCCTCCCCCTTTGGTGTTTGCCCCTGCGACCCCTCCCTGCTAGCACCCTCCTCCCCTGCCTGCAGCCTAGCGGAGAGGAGCAGTCAGCCCTGACCCGCCCCTTTGCTCCTGTGCATCCCCCAGTGTCTGCTCCCGTCCATCCCTCCAAATGGATAGGAGGCCCCCTTGGTCGACCCTGTTCCTCCCCCCCAGCCTACCCTGTCTACCCCTGTGGCTATGCTTTGACCACGGCTGCCAGATCTACTGTCACCACGGCCCCCTTTACAAACAGATCCTTAAGAGGGGAGGGGAGGAAGGAAACATTCTTGACCATATCCCATGTCTGCCGCCTGTAGTCCCGTTGCCATGGTAGCTATCATATTGGCTGTTTGTTCAGCCCTAGCTGTGCTTCCTCCTACAGACGGGCACCCCCCTCATGGATCCAGTGAAGATGTGTGGAAGGGCCAGGGCCTTCTACATTAGCCTCTTCTTCCTGGATCTGACTGAAGCCGCCGCCTGCAGGGTGCTCTGGAACAAATGTGAGCCGTCCCCAGGAGCTGTGCAAACAGATCAGACATAGATTCCTTGTTCTATTGTAGAAGTGAGATAGAGAGAAATTTTTCCTGTACTGTTATGATCATGGCATAGTACTGGTTGATAATGTACGATGTGATATGTATGATAATGGTCTCGTACTGTTTAGTTCGGCATAAGTGGACTCTATCTTCTTAGTTTCTTGAAGCGAGCTCTTTCCTGAAACTTATACTATCGAACCTAAAAATATCTTGATAAATTCTCTCTGTGTGAGCGAGGAGTGTACGTGCAAACTGCAGGGCATAAAAAGACACCAACCTAAACTGCTCTGACAACGGAAAGGGGAATAAAGACACCAACTACCATCCTAACCCTGAAGGCCGAAGAATACCTGTCAACGACCCTAACGTGCAAATAAACAACCCTAGAGTACAGAAGTTTCCACCCTGGGAACAAAGTACAGAAATAAGAGAATAGTCGTGCGTTTAATTAGCTGTTTGGCTTTGTTTTTCAGCATTTAACCCTGGAGAGGTACCTCAATGCTTTACAGTTTTAATACCTTTTTAAATAAGGACAAAGAATGTGGTCATGGCTGTGGATGGGCAGCCTAAAACAGGAGAATGAAAAAAAGATTCTGGATTCTTTTTATTTTTGGTAACAAAATAGCAGATCAGAGCTGAAGTAAAATAATAAGAAATTAAAAGGAAAGTGTCTCCTTGCGGCAACATCAGGGGTAAGATGCAAACCACTGATCCTTAAGGTGACTGAGTAATCAGACTCACTTTGGTAAGGGTACATGAAAACTCTAAGCACAAAACAAACAGTTACACCTTATGTATAAATGGATATGGTAATATAATGTTATAGAGAAGTTAAATTATGAAAGAAAATGTGCATTTTCCCATGACATATGCAGTATATATTGTAGAAGGGTTAAAAGAAATGTCAACCAAACTTGCTACTTAATTAAAATCCTACAAGGGCTCAAAAAGGAGCCAGGATAGGTTGTGTTTTCTTTTTCAGGTCACTGTGTGCTTTAAGAACACACAAAAAAACCTGACAACCAGGGGTGTCTGTCGATGCAAGTTACATAGCTGATAGGGATAGAAGAGAACTGCCCAGACATGGTAGCACAAAGGGGCTGCATGCAGATAATGGACACAAAAGAAAGGTAAGAAACAAGTCCGTCCTTTACAAACTTACCCCACCAGAACTCCAAGGATGTAATTAAATTAAAGCCTATGCAAAGAGTCCAAAAGGATATTGAACACCCTGGCTTCAGAGACAGATTGTCTAAATAAAAGGCCTGGTATAACAAGATACTTACAAACACCCACTTGTCATACATTTGATGCTAATGTTATTGTTATTATTAAACCTTGAAAGAAATTTAATATTAATGAGTAACTCTGTAACAATATATAATTTGCATCATTTTTGGGGGGGAAAAAGTGGTAACTGAAAACACACCTCATGTTAAAAAGCCTTATGGTAATGATACTTCTCAGCTATTACCTGCAGATAATCTTAAAACTTGGCACAGCAGAGAAAACATTACAAACCTGGCCTGCTGGATAAAAAGGGAAACTGAGGTACACCAACTCATGAATTTCATGAATTAAAAAAAAAAAAGGAAGATTCACCCTAAAACCTTAAAAGGTAGAAACCATTACAAACCTGGCCTGCCTATAGAACAAAAACACAGGAAAATATGAGGGTAATTCCTCTGTTTTGCCTGCAATCAGAAAGGAAATTTGTAAAAGAAGGGGGTATTTTAAGCAAGAATCTGCCACCCTCCCAAAGGGGGTCAAAAATGTTTTTATCTTTCAGAACTTCAGGAAAAGCTGGTGCCAGCAAAACAGCTAAAGAACAAAACCATGGATCTACTGTTGCAACAAAGATTGTGTTTTATGTTTTGTGTTGTTTGTCTTGTTACTAACAATATTGTGTATGATATTGGGTTTAAAAAAAAAGGTGAGGTACTGCATGAAGCAGAAAAGAATCAAGGAGCACTGTAACTGTATTCACAAAAACATCCTCTATCAGGTAGGAAAGAGGAGAAATAAAGGGCAATAAAGTTCAATGAATTTGGAAGGAAAAGGGGTCCTGAAAATAGATGTCTTGGCAGAAGTAAAAGTGCTGGTTAACTTTGCTAACAGAATCCTATGAAAAAATGCCTCCTGTGACACCCTGGAAGCCTCTGGAAAGTTCAGTAAACCCTAAGCAAACCAGCCAGCTGATGTGATGAATTTGCTGAGCCCATGTGGGTGAGGTGCTCAAAGCACAGTTAAAAGCTCAAGAGTCCCCTCCCAGGGAAAAAGGGAAGGGAGAAAAGGGACTGAGGCTAGGCTGGGTCTGAGAGTAAAAGTTAATTCAATTACCTTAAATGTTTTAGTGAAACCTCCCAGATAGGGAGGGGGAAGGTTGTTCTGCCTTGTGTTTCAGATTAACAACCTGTGAATGCTGGAAGATCTGGAAGCACCTATAGCAAGGAGTCAGGAAAAAAAAGATCACGGTCTTTGTTCTGTGGGTGGTAAAAGATGATGGGGAGGAGGAGTGGAGCGGAGGGGGCCGAGGGAAAACCAGTAAAATTGGAAGTCTGTTTTAAAAAAAAAAAAAGTGAAATTGAATAAGAATGCGCTCCAGCCACAGGATGCGTGTTTGGAAACCACCGAAGAGAAATGCCACTGTGCTATTAACCCTTTTGCCACTAATAACTGTCTGTGTACGTAGGTGATCACTCTGTGTCTCAGAAGCTGGTGTTCTATGCTCCTTGTTAACTACATACATCAAGTAGACTATAATCCTCATGAAAATAGATGGTTTTGTAGTGTTGTTGCGATTAGGGGATGTGATTTTGAATTTCAAGTGCCTGAACCTAGATATAATCAGTTAAAAGTGATGTAAACTTTTTATTCTGCTGTGAAACCTGCACCACTTGCAATGAATTTGACTCTTTTACAAATGTTGTTTGTACGTCCTAATTTGCAGGACCAGTGGCACTGCCAGACAGGAAGGGCGCGGAGTCATGGCTATATGTGTCTCATAATGTCAAAGTGGGTATTGGCCAGAACTGGCCAGATTCTAAATCATGAGTGGTGGGAGTATTGTTTCAATGTTCCCCGCTGGCATGGCAATCTTGAACTTGGCCTTGCACCCCATTGTAGTGATTTTGGGGTTCCAAATATTGATCCTCCTTACCAGCTAACGGTATGCTGGTTCTGGTGCAAAATTTGGCAATGCTCCCCGGCACAGTAGCCAGTGGCTACTGCTACCCTCGCTCCGGTCCTGGAAGGGAATGTATTGAATTTGTCACCCCGCTTTCAAATGGGAGTGAGGGGAGACGACTGCCTGTCAGTTGCTGGGCTGGTGTGTTGAGTGTGAGACGCCAAGAAGATCATTTGCCCGAGACCCTTGGGCTTTCGTTGGATCACAGCTCTAGGGCATCCAGAATATGTGTGATGGCAGTTATGTAAAGGCCCCGTCTATAAAAAGTGACCTTTTAAAGAGAGGAACTGTGTGGGGAAATTTTAATCATCATATTTGTTGCTAACAGTAGCCAAAATCAGTAGGCCTTTCTGCAGGCCTGCGCAGCTATGGCAGAACTAGGCCACGAGGGGAGGGGAGCCTCTTGCTCAACCTTTGCCTGACTCCATGTCCTTCCCTGATGCTCTGGTGGACATACTCCTCGTGGTCCAGAACCGGGGTGACCTGGTGCGGTTGGAGGCCTGCCTGGCCATCTACTCGGCAGCCTCCTCCACCCAGGTCAACGGGGTCAAGAGCTCTGGCATGGAGGTAGGGACCGGGTGGTGAGTGAGCTCCCTCCTACCCATGCTTCAAGCCAGCCGGTGGGTCCGCTGCTCTATCTGGGAGTTTACGTTTCCACCACCCATCCCTCCCCGGCAGAGAACTGGCACGATTTGGAGGGCAGGGTGTCTGAGCGGCTGTGGAGGTGGACAGGACTGCTCCAGTACCTTTCCCTTCGGGGGAGGGCTCTGGTGCTCAACCAGCTAGTCCTGTCCATGCTCTGGCACCAGCTCAACACGCTGGTCCCACCCCCAAGGTTCCTGGCCTACCTCCAGACGACAATTCTGGAGTTCTTTGGCCAGGACTGCACTGGGTCTCTGCAGGGATCCTGAGTCTCCTCTTGGATGAAGGAGGGCAGGGCCTGTGCTGCCTCTGCAGCTAGGTCCACACCTTCCGCCTCCAGGCCCTGCAGAGACTCCTTTATAGTGCAGGTAGTCCGGCGTGGAGCCACCTGGCGCACACCTTCTTCTGCCACCTCCGAGGGCTCTGATGTGACCAGCAGCTCTTTTATCTCCATCCGAGAGGTCTTCCGCGAGATCTCTTCGAGCTGCCGGTCTTCTACCAGGACCTCCTCACGGAGCCCCTGCTACACAACCCCCAACTCCGTGTGCAGGTGGCGGACGCCCCCTCAGCGCAATGGAGGATGGTCTTGGCAGGCGTCACCAGGATCGGAGATCTCCTGGACTACGACCAGGGAGGGCCGACTGGGTGGATCCCCAGGTGCTGGCTCGGCGCATGGGGCTCTCCACCCTTTGAACCCCCCGGCGCGTACTCCAGGAAGTGACGGCAGCCTTGTTTCCTGCTGCTTGGGTTTACCCCAAGCGGGTCCTGCAAGCCCCTCCCAGTCCTAGCCCTCCGGAGCTTTTCATCAGGCCCCAGCCCTGTGAACCCCCCGCGACCGCCCTCTTCCCACGCACTAAGACGGCTTCATGACTTGCAGCCGGTCCTTTTCCGAACCGCACCGAGGGACCATCTGTACATGCTTGTGCTCCACACCCTTCATTTCCTCGCCCTCGTGTCCCGCCCAGACACCAAATGGCAGGACCTGATACCACCTGTGGAGGGCGAGTGGGACCCCCGGTGGGCCAGTCTCTATTCCACCTGGACCCCACGGCCCGCCAGGGACATCAGTTGGCAGCTCCTTCATGGAGCCGTGAGCACAGGCATGTACTTGGCATGGTTCACCCCTCGCCTCGACACCTGCCCCTTCTGCGGCGTGAGGGAGACCCTGGCACATGTCTACCTCGCGTGCACCAGGCTGCAGCTCCTGTTCTGCCTTCTCCAGAACGTCTTGTTAAGGTTCTGGCTGCATTTTTCCCCACACCTGTTCCTCTACACACACCCCATCCATGACCCCACAAAGTCGTGGGACCTCCTCATCAACCTCCTCCTAGCCCTGGCCAAGGTGGCCAGCTACAATAACAGGGAGAGGAGATTGGCTAAGGGGGTGCTCTGCGACTGTGGGGCCTACTTCCGTTCCTCCATCTGTTCACGCACCCGGGCAGAGTTCCTCTGGGCTACGTCCGCTGGCTCCCTAAACACCTTCCGGGAGCAGTGGGCGCTGTCTGGGGTTCTCTGCTCGGTGTCCCCTTCTGGTTCCCTTCGTTTGACCCTGTGACCGACCCACCCACGCCCTTTCCTGTTTTTTCCATTAGTTGTCCCCCAGAATCAGTTGCATCCTGGATCTAGGGACTCCTCCCCTTAGGCTGGGCCCGCCCACTTCCCGGAACACAAATAGGACGTCCCTCCTGCTGCCGTCTGGCCCTGCTGTCTCACGTAACACATAGGCAAGCAGGACTGGTTGCCAGCAATGAATTTGTCAGTGCTCGGCTGAGGCCTAAAGCTAGGGCAGAGCTGGCATTTGGTTGCTGGTGTCACAGCCTCATATCATCACAGCATCACAAATCATAACACACTTTCTAGAGCCTAATCTTAACTAACAAGGCACTCCCCTATCTCCTACAAGACCCTGCACCCCCAGTCCTTTTCCTGGCATTTTCAAGCAGTCAGACTGAGATCTTTTCTCATAAGATCAAGCCTGCTGGTGGCTTGTCCATAGAGATAGAAGGAATCACTGGCGGTTCAGCTGCACCCCAGATATGGCTCCAAACATGTGGAGTGCCCCAGGGGTCGGTCCTGGGGCCAGTTTTGTTCAACATCTTCATTAATGATCTGGAGGATGGGGTAGATGCACCCTCAGCAAGTTTGCAGGTGACACTAAGCTGGGGGAAGTGGTAGATACCCTGGAAGGTAGGGATAGGATACAGAGTGACCTAAACAAACTGGAGGATTGGGCCAAAAGAAATCTGATGAGGTTCAACAAGGACAAGTGCAGAGTCCTGCACTTAGGACGGAAGAATCCCATGCACAGCTATAGACTGGTGACCGATGAGCTAGGCAGCAGTTCTGCAGAAAAGGACCTGGGGGTAACAGTGGATAAGAAGCTGGATATGAGTCAGCAGTGTGCCCTCATTGCCAAGAAGGCTAACGGCATATTGGGCTGCATTAGTAGGAGCATTGCCAGCAGATCGCAGGGAATGATTATTCCCCTCTATTCGGCATTGGTGAGGCCACATTTGGAGTATTGTGTCCAGTTTTGGGGTCCCCACTACAAAAAGGATGTGGACAGGTTGGAGAGAGTACAGTGAAGGGCAACAAAAATGATTAGGGGGCTGGAGCACAAGATTTAAGAGGAGAGGCTGAGGGAACTTGGCTTGTTTAGTCTGCAGAAGAGAAGAATGAGGGGGGATTTAATAGCAGCCTTTAATTCCCTGAAAGGAGATTTCAGGTAGAATGGATCTAGGCTGTTCTCAATAGTAGTAAATGACAAAACTAGGAGCAACGGTCTCAAGTTGCAGGGGGGGAGGTCTAGGTTGGACATTAGGAAAAAGTTTTTCCCTAGTCGGGTGGTGAAGCACTGGAATGGGTTACCTAGGGAGGTGGTGAAATCTCCATCCTTAGAGGTTTTTAAGATGTGGCTTGACAAAACCTTTGCTGGGATTATTTATTTAGTCCTGCTTTGAGCAGGGGATTGGACTAGATACCTCCTGAGGTCCCTTCCAAGCTATGATTCTCTGACTCCTAAACAGGATAATCCCTTTACACTGTTTCTTGCAACCCCTGTGCTCTAATGATTAGCCCTGCTCTCACACTGTGAACAGGTGCCCCTTGTGGATCATCCAATCCTTCATTTGCACCGGACCAACCTGAGTGAGATAAGCGTCTCTCCCCCAACTCCGGACACAGAGTATGTGGATTACCTTTTGGTGACTGTAGGCTGGCGACACGGTCCAGCAGGGGCACTGCAGCTGTTCCTCGGGCCCGGGCTCCGAGGAAGGCCACAGCGTCTTGCTTTAAGGGGAAAAAGCTAGCGGGTTATGAGTCTTTAGCCCTGGCCCCAGGTGGGGCGGGCTATCCACGCAGTCTGTAGCCCCGGCACTCAAGCAGAGCAGGCACAGCCAAGTGGTCTATAGCCCCCGGCCCTCACACAGGGCAGGGCTGATAAGCAGTCTATATCCCCCTGCCTTCAGGCGGGCAGGACTGGCAAGCTTGGTATCCTCTGGCAGGCAGGTTCAGAGGAGCCAAGCACTCCCGGGATGGCTAGGGAAGGGGGGACGGGGAGGCAGGTCCACCTAACTCCACTGATCCTCTAGATCAGAGCCAGCCTCATCGTTGGCCAGTGGCAGGTCCGGGAACTCCTCAGGGACATCAGCTGATGGCAGCTTTTCCAGGGGGGTCCAGCTGGGTCCTCCAGGCAGCCTTGGCTCAGGCCATGGAGCTCAGGGGTCCCAGCTTCAGGGAATGCAGGTCCTCTCCAGCAGCAGCCAGCCTCAGCTGCTTTCTCCTCTTCAGCTGTCTCTGGCCCCACTCCTTCCCAGCTCCCAGGGTATTTGGTTTGCAAAGCCCCATCTGCCCAGTCAGGGGCGTTGCCAGCCAGCCACCCAGGGAGGTCTTGGAGGCTCTGGTCAGTCTGCACTGCCACAGAGCCTGGGTCAGGCCTAGGATATGTACATCACAGCTTCAGGATTATGGTGACCACTGTGAGCTCATCCTAGTATCTCCAGCAGCAGCTTTCTACCCCTGTGCACTCCACTAATTGGGGTGGTTCTAACAGGACTCAGCTGCTACGCCAAAGACCGAGCCCGCCCCCACCTGTCCATCAAGGAGCAGCAATCAGCTGTTTGCAATAAACCAGCAGCCCTCTCCCATGCAGAGGTCCCTGGGGCCCATCCCCTCAGCAGGGAGCTTTGCAGACACTCATCTGCCCAGCAGGATTCTTGTGTAAGTTGCAGCTGGAATCCTCTGGTCCGAGTCCACAGCACCTTGCTACAGTGACGTGCCTTAACTCTCAGACCTAGAGAAGCTAACGGTCAGGATATGTACATACCTGTTCTCCTATTTTCCATACCGAGATGCCCCAATGATTATGGTGACCACTGTGACACATTAGAGCACATTTGTTGGTGGACTAGTATGTAACCACCAGACCACGGGGCTCACTGAGAAACCAGCCAGTTCAGCCTGTCCCTGCCTGGCACCCACCCCTCAGCTCCCAGGGTATTTGGTTTGCAAAGCCTCCATCTGCCCAGCAGGGGCGTTGCAGCTGTTCCTTGGGCCCAGGCTCCGAGGAAGGCCACAGCACCTTGCTACAGTGACGTGCCTTAACTCTCAGACCTAGAGAAGCTAATGGTCAGGATATGTATACCTGTTTTATTTTCTACAGAAACCTGTTATGGTGACCACTGTGAACATTGAGCCCTCACAGGGTGGACTAAGAATGTAACCACTAGACCACGGGGCTCCCTCAACTGGGGTACCCCTGGCACTCCACTAATTCCAGCTGCTGGGGTGGTTCTAACAGGACTCCCCACGCCCATGAAAGACCGAGCCCGCTTCTGTCCCCCACCTCAGTCACATCAAGGAGCAGCAATCAGCTGTTTGCAATAAACCAGCAGCTTCCTCTCCCATGCAGAGGTGGCCGTGTCTGGGGCTGAGCAGAGCAGGGAGCTGTTTCAGACACGCAGGCCTCCACTTTTCCTCCATGTTCGTGATTCGTGTGTAAGTGGTGTTGGAATGAGCTCTGCCCCCTTCCCCTCCCCCCCCCCGACATCTAGTGATGAGCTGGGTGGGATGGGTTCCCCCAGGGTACAAGCTGGCATCGGGGTACCATTGTGCCCCCTGAGCCCGGACTGTCCTTCACAAAGCTTTGTTAGGGACCAACAGCAAACCCCTCTGGGCGCTGTGATCACTCACCCAACAGCACGTGATGCCCCACACCCAGCTAGACTGTGCAAATCCTCCCTGAGCCACTCGCGAATCTCACAGAGAAAGGAACCAGCCAGTTCAGCCCAGCTCCCTGCCTTGCACCCCAAACTTGCACCATCCTTCCCAGGACAGAAGCCTGACCAGTATACATTTATTACCTAGTCCGTCCCTCCCTCAGTGTGGAGAGGACACAAACAAGCTTCTATTTACTTAGCTGAGATTTCCAAAACACATCAGCTGAAATGCACTGTGTTAGTTAAAATATGAAACAGATTTATTGACTACAGAAACCTGGATTTTGAGTGAGTGTAAATGGTAAGCATATGAGACAGGTACCAAAGAAAATAAAGATAAACACAATCTAAATCTTAACACTGGTAACACCAGGCAGGCTCTAGATTAAGCAGTTTTTCTCATTTCACTAGATGTTCTAGTTTTCAATGCACAAGCTTCTCCCTGAAACTTGGGACCTGTCGCCTGTGGAAGTTTTTATCTCTCAGCACTCTTATTGCTTCCAGCGTAGGTGGGGAGGAGAAAAGCCAAAGCATGCAGCCCCTATCCTTTATTTATATCTTTTGACTTCACCTACTACACATGATTCCAGGCACGTCAAGGTGGGCTCTTCTGACTCACAAGGTTGCTCCTGTAGCCTATAGGACTAGCCTGCTTGCTTGCACATATAAACCTTTCCTTATAGATTTAAGTAATGTTGTTTTATTATACTAGAGTCATAGATTCATATCTGAACATATTATAATTGTAATGCAAGTGGCGGTACCTTACAGCCACATCCTGTAAAAAGCGTGGCAGTTAGCATGCATATGTTCAGGACCTTTGGCCCAGAAAAGTAATGGTGAGTTAAAGGATAAGACATATATGGTTATAACCTTTATAGATAAGTCAGGAGGCATCAAGACAGGGAATACCGGCTGCCTCAGTTTATGCCCCAAGTAAACTTCACAGTTCACCGAAAACCCACAGAAAGGGCCAGAAATATGAAACTGAGATGAGCGAACCGTCTGGAACCATCTGGAAAGAATATGGATATGTCATTAATACCACGAACCTGCCAGCCTATAGAAGAAGTGTACCCAAATAATTTGGGGTGAAGAAGCCAAGTTTGGACTTCGAAGGAGGAGCCGTATTATTCAGGGTATAAAAAGCTGGGACACCATCTTACTTGGACACATCACGCAGCTACTACACTTTAAACATCTTTTAGTTAGTGTTTGTTACAACCGTTTTTAGTTTACCACAGTAGACTTAGCCTTACAGCTCTTAGCTCTCGAGCACTGCCCAGCACTCCATCCATCCACACAAAAGTTGAGGAACTGGACATCTCTCTCAACCAGGTCATCAGGGAAGGGTGTGAGTATATTAATCCAAAGCATGCGGTATAAATATATATCTCACATGTGTCTTTAGAATAAAACTGCAATCCTACCCATTATCCATTTCATTATTCATTTTCTTTTAATCACTCATTTCTCTATCATTTTATGAGATCTTAATAAAAGTTTATAAAATTATACAGATTTAGTTTTCAATGTCATGTGCACCCCAGGGGTCCCTGTAAAAACTCTTCTAGAGCCTGATTCTGGGACTAGAACCTCATTATCTTCTGATCAAATTGATTGGCGAGCCTATAACTCCATTCAAATGACTAAACACCCAGAAATCAGGCAACAGGCTGGCGAGCCAGCTAGGACGCTCGAGGAGTGTGTGACAGGAATTTGTTTAGGAATTCTAGGTGTTTCCAGGCACCTGGGGAGACTCACCTGAGGTAAATTGAGTTAGAGAGCAAATAAGAGAGCAAAAAGGCTGGCTGTGTATGAGTGTGGGAGGCTGCCTTAAACACCAGAAACTTCATTTCCTTTGACTGTTTCTTGGCAGTGGTCCCAGAAGTGTTTCCTGTTCTTCACCGCACGATAGCATCTGTTTATGAGTAGTAATTAATCATGAAAGAGAAAGTGGTACTGTTTAATGTGATACACGCGTTTAGGGGCTTTGGAGTGTAGAAGGAGTATTGATATTGAGGTCCCAGAAGTATAAGTAATTGCAGTAGCACTGGGGCCCGGTGACCCACACTTTGAGGTGACCAGTAGATGACTGGCACAAACAGTGCGATCCAAGAGTGCTCTGACTTAAAGCTATAAAATACTTAGTCTCAAACACTCACACACGTCCACAACAGATTAGTAAAACACCCCCGACCCTCAATAATTACTGAAGTTTGGTATGGCTCTTGAGTGGTACACTGGCAGCCTTCTGATGGCCAA
>NW_027133849.1:0-12849 GCF_026122565.2 Emydura macquarii macquarii | reverse complement strand
CTCACACCTTGGCCATGAAGCTGATAGACTAAAACGCCAGCACAGCCTGATTCCCACGCTGCAGGGCAACATGACGTGCACTCGTCCAGCATGGTAAGTGGCAGCTTTTCTCCCCCAGCTCTGTGCCTAGACGGCTGCTGTTTGCTTCCCAACTGATTTACGGCACCAAATCCCAGCTGCACTTCTGCCTGCGTGTAACAATGGGCCAGTCTCATCCCTCCATTATTGTTGTGTTGCATTGTTTACTCTGTGCTGTGCGGTGCAGTGGTGGCCAGGACACTTGGGCTCTGTTCTTCTTCCTGCCAGTGACCTGCTATGGGACCTTGGGCCAGTCATTTCCCCTCTTGGTGACTGTTCCCCTCCCTCCCTTTCTCTGCCTTATCAACGAGGCCTTCAAGATTTTTTGGTGAGAGGCCCTGGTCCATAATTTAAAATGTATTGTGACCCCTAGTGGGATTTTCAGAACCAGCTATACACTGAACAACCCTTCAAATCAATGAAGTTTACGCTCCTAGGTGCTTCTGATAACCTCACTAGGTGCTTAAATACCTTTGGAAACATCACCCCATGTCTGGTTATGTGTACGTTCTGCACACCCGTCTACACTCAGCCAGCAACAGTCTGGAGCTCAGCCAAGAGGTAATTCTCTTCCCTATGAGCTCCTATTTGTCCTTGAAAGGGGTCAGGATAGACAGGTGTTTGCTGCTTGGTTCAGCTCTAACCCAGTGTTTAAAGGGGCTAGTCCGTATAAAATATTCTGTATGCTCTATCAATTTTACTAGTTATTCAGTTGTTAGCTCCTGGCATCTATCCCTTTGAAAGAGAAATCACACAGATGCAACAGAATAAATGGATTTGAATTCAAGAAATCTTAACGTTCCCCAATTTAATTTTAAGTGTAAGGCTGGGTGGAAAGTTTCGCTGCATTGTTCTTAATGGAGATTGGGTTTTCAGCTAAACAACAAATCTCAGAATCTGTCTGCTTTTCTCCAACATTTTGGGATTGTTTTGTAAAGAAACTTAACTCAAAAACAAAACATTTTTGGTTTTGTGATTTAACACCCCCCAAGTTTTTGGCAGAAAGTTTTCAGTTGTCAAAACTTAAAAGAAAAAGGAAAGGATTTTGGGTTCTCAATGAGATGTCAAAATTTTCCTGAAGGGTGCAGAAATTCCAATCAGCAGTAGGTATCTGATTAAACTGAGAGTAAAAGTCTTAATGAGTTCATGTAGCAATTCATATTTATCATCTTAATTTCCCCTGTATTTTGAACTCCCAACATATTTAATTGAAATAGCGAACTTACTGTACTGGTCTTTGTGGATATTTCCCCAACAGGTGATGCATCCAGTCATCCAGCACCAGGATTCCTTGATCAGTATCTATCTCTGTACCAGAATCTAGAAGCTGAAGGCACAGCTAGCTGAGAATCCTTTCCCCTCATTCTAGGATTGTCCTGACAGAACCAGACTCAGATCTGCCACTCTCCGCAGAGGAGCTGTGTGTAGCTGGCTCTGAGCTGCACTGACATTAAAGGAGCAATGCTGCGGGAAGGTAATTTATCCACGTCTGTTTGCTAAGAGCTAGTGGGACGCACTCCCTGGAGCCCTGCATGGCTCCAGAAGCTGGGGCCCAGAGGCAAAAGTTCAACAATGGCTTAATTTTAAAGCCATTATGATCCTCTAGTCTGACCCCCCGGCCTGCCACAGGCCCTGGGATCTCCCCAGAGTTCCCTGGCTCCAGGACAGATTCTGTGTTATCTGTGGGCCAGGATCACAAAGGGATTCTGGCACCTAAAGATGGAGACGGGCACCTAGTGGGATTTATCAAAGCTCATGGCAAAGTGCTGTTGCCATTGAAAGAAAATAATTGTTTGCTTGACCACAGTTACTCCATTTTGTTGTTTTTAGTGTTCTGCTTTCTGTTGAAATCACCCACCCACTCCTCTTCAATATGTTTATGATGCTTATCTCTGCCAAGGTCAGGGAGAAAGATTAACAGGAGAAATGAGGAGTCAGCTATAAGTAGTTTTTGTTTTCTCTTATTTTTTATGTTATGCATATGTTTATAGTTAGAAGAGGTAGAAAGTGTAACGTTAATAGTAATAACAATAATAATCTGAGTGTACGAATAAGCATTAAAAATTTATGCATATGTAATTTCTTTGTTTGTGTTTGTATAAATATGCAAGAGAACATGCCTTCGGGGTCTCACACTGACCACTAGCTGGGAAGTGTCCGACCTCTGCAGAAATAAAACTTGGAAACTGCCCAAATACCTGCTTAGATCTCTTTTTTATCTGGTGCAGAGTAAACGAACCTCATTTGGAATATTTTTCCAACACCATCCAAGGGGAGTTAGGCACTTACCCTGCTTAGCTGCTACTGTAAATTCCACTAGGCGCCTATCAACTTCTTCAGATGCCTGCACCCCTTTGTAATGCTGATCCAGTGTCTATTTTCATCTCGCTGCTCCAGGGCAGGAGCCACTGTGCTTCCAACAGCTCTTCTCCAAAGACCCCTTCCAACAGTCACAGGGCTCCTGGCCGTTAGCGGAGCAGGCCACCCTGTTACAATATCTTTGTACAGCGCCGTGCACCAGGGCTGTGTTTTTCAGGTGCTATCACAATATACTTAGAATCATAGAATCATAGAATATTAGAGTTGGAAGGGACCTCAGGAGGTCATCTAGTCCAACCCCCTGCTCAAAGCAAGACTAACCTCAGCTATATCATCCCAGCCAGGGCTTTGTCAAGCCTCAGCTTAAAAACCTCTAAGGATGGAGATTCCACTACCTCCCTAGGTAACCCATTCCAGTGCTTCACCACCCGCCTAGGGAAAAACTTTTTTCCTAATGTCCAAACTAGACCTCCCCAACTGCAACTTGAGACCGTTGCTCCTTGTTCTGTCATCTGCCACCACCGAGAACAGCCTAGCTCCATCCAACCTGGAATCCCCTTTCAGGTAGTTAAAGGTTGCTATCAAATCCCCCCTCATTCTTCTCTTCTGCAAGATAACCAAGCCTAGTTCCCTCAGCCTTTCCTCATAAGTCCTGTGCTCCAGTCCCCTAATCATTTTGGTTGCCCTCCGCTGGACTCTCTCCAACTTGTCCACATCCTTGTTGTAGTGGGGGGCCCAAAACTGGACACAATACTCCAAATGCAGCCTCACCAATGCCAAATAGAGGGGAATAATCACTTCCTGTGATCTGTTGGCAATGTTCCTAATAATACAGCCCAATATTCTATTAGCCTTCTTGGCAACCTGGACACACTGCTGACCCATATCCAGCTTTTTATCCACTGTTACCCCCAGGTCCTTTTCTGCAAAACTGCTGCCTAGCTCATCGGTCCCCAGTCCATAGCTGTGCATAGGATTCTTCCGTCCTAAGAGCAGGACTCTGCACTTGTCCTTGTTGAACCTCATCAGATTTCTTTTGGCCCAATCCTCCAGTTTGTTTAGGTCCTTCTGTATTCTATCCCTACCTTCCAGGGTATCTACCACTCCCCCCAGCTTAGTGTCATCTGCAAACTTGCTGAGGATGCAATCTACCCCATCCTCTAGATCATTAATGAAGATGTTGAACAAAACCGGCCCCAGGACCA
Source organism: Emydura macquarii macquarii (assembly GCF_026122565.2). Classification (NCBI taxonomy): domain Eukaryota; kingdom Metazoa; phylum Chordata; order Testudines; family Chelidae; genus Emydura; species Emydura macquarii. Next base: position 9,247 of record NW_027133849.1, on the reverse strand, counting down.
ACCCTTGGAGAACTCCACTTGTGACCGCTTGCCAGCTAGATATGGAGCCATTGATCACTACTCGTTGAGCCCTTTGCTCTATCCAGTTCTTAATCCATTTTATAGTCCATTCTTCCAACCCGTACTTTTTTAACTTGCTGATAAGAATACTGTGAGAGACCATAACAAAAGCTTTGCTAAAGTCAAGGTATATCACATCCACCGCCTTCCCTACATCCACAGAGCCAGTCACCTCATCATAGAAAGCAATCAGGTTGGTCAGGCATGACTTTCCCTTGGTGAATCCGTGCTGACTATTCCTGATCACCTTCCTCTCTTCCAAGTGCCTTAAAATGGATTCCTTAAGGACCTGCTCCATGATTTTTCCAGGGATTGAAGTGAGGCTGACCGGTCTGTAGTTCCACGGATCCTCCTTCCTCCCTTTTTTGAAGATGGGCACTAGATTTGCTTTTTCCAGTCCTCAGGGACCTCCCCCTGTTGCCTCGAGCTTTCAAAGATAATAGCCAATGGTTCTGAAATCACCTCAGCCAATTCCCTCAGCACCCTCGGGTGCATTGCATCTGGCCCCATGGACTTGTGTATGTCCAATATTTCTAAATAGTCTTGGACCTGTTCCTTCAGCACTGCGAGATGTTTGCCTCCTTCCCATTCTGTGCCACCCAGTGCAGCAGTCTGGGAGCTGATCTTGTCTGTGAAGACAGAGGCAAAAAAGGCATTGAGTACCTCAGCTTTCTGCACATCCTCCGTCACTAGGTTGCCTCCCCCATTCCCTAATCTTCCTCTTGTTGGTAACATACCTGTAGAAACCCTTCTTGTTCCCCTTCATGTCTCTTGCTAGCTGCATCTCCAATTGCGCTTTGGCCTTCCTTATTTCATTCCTGAATGTTCGAGCAGTATTTTTATAATCCTCCCTAGTCATCTGACCAAGCTTCCACTTCTTGTAAGCTTCTTTTTTGTGTTTAAGTTCGCCAAGGACATCTTTGTTAAGCGAAGCTGGACGCCTACCATATTTGCTATTCTTTCTGCACATCAGGATGGTTTGCTCTTGTGCCCTCAATAAGGTCTCTTTAAAATACAGCCAGCTCTCTTGGGTTCCTTTCCCCCTCATATTAGCCTCCCAGGGAATCCTGCCCATCAGTTCCCTGAGGGAGTCAAAGTCCCCTTTTCTGAAGTCCATGGTCCGTATCCTGCTGTTCTCCTCTCTTCCTTTTGTCAGGATCCTGAACTCGACCATCTCATGGTCACTGCTGCCTAGGTTGCCACCCACTTCTACTTCCCCTACCAAATCTTCCCTGTTTGTGAGCAGCAGGTCAAGAGAAGCACGCCCTCTAGTTGGTTGCTCCAGCACTTGCTCCAGGAAATTGTCTGCAACACTCTCCAAAAACTTCCTGGATTGTTTGTGCTCTGCTGTGTTGCCCTTCCAGCAGATGTCAGGGTGATTGAAGTCTCCCATGAGAATCAGGTCCCGTGAATTGGAAATTTTCCCTGGTTGAGTGAAGAAAGCCTCATCTACCTCGTCCTCCTGGTCTGGTGGTCTATAACAGACACCCACCACGACATCACCCTTATTGTTCTTGCTTCTAAGCTTAACCCAGAGACTCTCAACTGGCTTATCTCCAGTTTCATACTGGAGCTCAGAGCAATCATAGTGCTCTCTTACAAACAGTGCAACTCCTCCACCCCGTCGCCCCTGCCTGTCCTTCCTGAACAGTTTATACCCATCCATGACAGTGATCCAGTCGTGTGAGTTACTCCACCAAGTCTCAGTTATTCCAATCATGTCGTAGTTTCTTGACTGTGCCAGGACTTCCAATTCCTTCTGCTTGTTTCCCTGGCTTCTTGTATTTGTGTATAGGCACTTGAGATAACTAACCGATTGGCCTGCTTTCTCATTATGGATCAGGAGGCCTCTCCTGTTGCACCCTCCTCCTTCTGCTTCCTTGTGGTGTCCCACTTCCCCACTTACGTTTGGGCTTAGGTCTCCATCGCCCATCGAACCTAGTTTAAAGCCCTCCTCACTAGGTTAGCCAGCCTGTCCGCAAAGATACTCTTCCCTCTCTTCATTAGGTGAATTCCGTCTCTTCCCAGTAATCCTTCCTGGAACAACATCCCATGATCGAAGAATCCAAAGCCCTCTCTCCGATACCACCTGCGTAACCACACATTTACTTCCACAATACGACTGTCCCTACCTGGGCCTTTTCCTTCAATAGGGAGGATGGATGAGAACACCACTTGCACTTCAAAGTCCTTTATCCTTCTTCCCAGAACCACATAGTCAGCAGTGATCCGCTCAAGATCATTCTTGGCAGTGTCGTTGGTGCCCACGTGGAGAAGTAGGCAGGGGTAGTGGTCTGAGGACTTAATGAGTCTTGGCAGTCTCTCCGTCACATCCTGAATCCTAGCTCCAGGCAAGCAGCATATTTCTCTAGTTTTCCGGTCCGGACGGCAGATGGATGATTCTGTCCCCCTTAGGATGGAGTCCCCGACCACAACCACCCTTCTCTTCTTCTTGGGAGTGGTGGTCGTAGAACCCCCATCCCTAGGACAATCATAGAATCATAGAATCATAGAATATTAGAGTTGGAAGGGACCTCAGGAGGTCATCTAGTCCAACCCCCTGCTCAAAGCAGGACTAACCTCAGCTATATCATCCCAACCAGGGCTTTGTCAAGCCTCAGCTTAAAAACCTGTAAGGATGGAGATTCCACCACCTCCCTAGGTAACCCATTCCAATGCTTCACCACCCTCCTAGTAAAAAACTTTTTCCTAATGTCCAACCTAGACCTCCCCCCTGCAACTTGAGACCGTTGCTCCTTGTTCTGTCATCTGCCACCACCGAGAACAGCCTAGCCCCATCCTCCCTGGAACCCCCTTTCAGGTAGTTAAAAGCCGCTATCAAATCCCCCCTCACTCTTCTCTTTTGCAGACTAAACAAGCCCAGTTCCCTCAGCCTCTCCTCATAAGTCCTGTGCTCCAGCCCCCTAATCATTTTGGTTGCCCTCCGCTGCACTCTCTCCAAATTGTCCACATCTTTTTTGTAGTGGGGGGCCCAAAACTGGACACAGTATTCTAAATGCGGCCTCACCAATGCCGAATAGAGGGGAATAATCACTTCCCGTGACCTGCTGGCAATGCCCCTCCTAATGCAGCCCAATATTCCATTAGCCTTCTTGACAACCAGGGCACACTGCTGACTCATATCCAGCTTTTTATCCACCGTTACCCCCAGGTCCTTTTCTGCAGAGCTGCTGCCCAGCTCGTCGGTCCCCAGTCTATAGCTGTGCATGGGATTCTTCCTTCCTAAGTGGAGGACTCTGCACTTGTCCTTGTTGAACCTCATTAGATTTCTTTTGGCCCAATCCTCCAGTTTGTTTAGGTCACTCTGTATCCTATCCCTACCTTGCAGGGTATCTACCACTCCCCCCAGCTTAGTGTCGTCCGCAAACTTGCTGAGGGTGCAATCTACCCCATTCCTCCAGATCATTAATAAAGATGTTGAACAAAACCGGCCCCAGGACCGACCCCTGGGGAACTCCGCTTGTGACCGGTTGCCAGCTAGACATGGAGCCATTGATCACTACTCGTTGAGCCCTATGCTCTAGCCAGACAATGCATCCCTTGCCTTCTGATCAACAGGGTCTCCTTCTGATCCATTCCCTCAGATGAGTCTTCCATATAATTCTCCACCCTACTACCTGTGCAGAGAGAATGAAAACAATTCCTTACTTCTATCTGAATGGTGGGCATATAGGTTCTCTTTCTTCGGGAGGTCACATGCTGCCAATTTTCTTCCCCGTTCTTCAGTTTCCCCTGCTCTGCCTTCTCTGAATCTTTCTCACGCTGTGCCTGCAGTAGCAAATCTTGTCTTCGATCAAGAAAGACTTTGCCTTCTTTAATGCAACGCAGGGTTGATACTTGGGTCTCTAGTCTTTTAACCTTCTCTTCCAATATGGAAACCATCCTGCACTTGGTACAGATGAAGTCATCTCTGTCCTGTGGGAGGAAGACAAACATAGCACATCCAGTGCAGGTGACAACAACAGATCGCTCACCTTCCATATCTTTCCTCTTAGAGCCTCCTCAGATGCTGCATTTACTGCTCAGCAAAGACTAACAGGCAAAAGTTTGCTGTGGGGTCTCCCCCCAGGCAAACTCCTTTTGTCTGCCTCTCCTCTGTTCGCAGTTCACTTGGTTCGCAACTGGCTGCTTCTCATAAGGCTGCTGACTTGAAGCAATTGCCCTGCCTCAGCACCTTCCTCTGCAATCAACCACTCAAGGCCCACCTGGAACCAAGCACTCCCAATTCACACAGCAGGTGACCTTTTAATCAACGGTTGTTCTCATGTAAAAAAAGACTTTATCATAATACAGACCCAAAGGAGCACAGTCAAGGGGGGTTGTACATATTACTGCATGTCATGGGAAAGCAAAAATTACTATAGTGTTTCATACACAGAGCCGGGCTAAGATAAGGCCACATTATAATCCTTGAGAAGAACACATGTTGTTGTCATTACAGATAATGATGGTCATTTTCAACCGAGCCTGAGGGAGTTAGGAGCCCAAAAGAGGCTGAGATTTCTGCACCCAATTCCCTTGGCCCCCAGACTGGATTACAGTGTGTATCCACAGGAGGCATTCCCACTGTATGGCAATGGGGTGCCTAAATGCCTTAGGCCCAGTTTAAATTCCCACTGTCTCAGGGTGGACTGGCCCTTTAATTGGGATGAGCTCATCCACACCTGTGCCTGGTCGTCTGTTCCCAGGTGAGGATTTGGGCTGCAGGCTGTGGTTGGGTCAGGTGACCAGACATCGTGGGAGGGAGGCTGATCCATCCCAGCCAGGGGGAGCAGTGGGTGAGTCAGACCTAGGGGACGTCTCTCTGGAAATGCCCAGGGGCTGGGGTGGCCTGGGAGCGCTGCACTGCTCAGAGATCTGAGGAACAGGAAGCTGGGCCTGGTGCGTCGATCCAAAGGTAAAGAAGAGAAGAATTCTGGTTCTCAGGAGACTCCTGCAGCAGGATCCAGAGGGAGCCCAGGGTCAGGGAGGACTCAGAAGAAGATCTCCACAGCAGCCAGAAAGGAGGCCGGGCTGGAAGGACCTGCACTGCTGGGCATTGGACCTGCACTGCTGGGCAACAGGGAATTAGGAGCCCAGGATGGGCAGAATGGCCTGGAGATCCTGGAGTAGCAGCCTGGAGATTCTGGCTTCCAACTGTTATTCTCTGTTAACAAACCAAACCCCAGCGGGAAGAGTGATCCCAGTGCCCCAGTTGCAGTGGGACATTTGACTGAGGAAGGAGAGGAATGGAGGCAGTGACAGCAGTTTGGATAAAACCCTGTCCCATGCAGTCTTTGGCTCTGACTTGGAGCCTGCCCCCGCCCATAATCCAACACAGCCCATGAGTTTAACGTCAAGTCTTCACTGGGGCTATTCACAGGGTTAAAGTTAAGCACATGCTGAAGTGTTTTCCTGGATCAGGGCCTGAGTACGGAATATTCAAGGGAGGAGGGGTTTGAATTCGCCATCCTGTGTGTTCAGGGACGAGCCGCAGATGGTGCAAACTCTCAGAGATCTATTGACGTCAGCGGAGCTGTAACAATTTACACCCTCTGAGATTATGGCCCTGTCTTCTTTAAGTGTTCCAATATTACAATTTAACCAATCAGAGAAAAGAAACGGAGCGTGTTAAAAATGTGTCCATTCAAAAGAGCTCAAAGTTCAGACACAGAGTACTTCTGGTGAGTTGCTGCTCAGTGAGCTGTGGAGTAGAAATGCTCATAGACGAGCTTTGGTGAGTAATGTTTAATTAATACCTGTAAGAAAATCGTGATCTGCACATAGACATGCATGAACTAAAAGGTCATAAATTCTATCTCATAGCAATTCTATCTATCTATCTATCATGACAAAATGAGCTTGTGTGCTTGGAGGAGGTCAGTCTGTCTGTACATCTAATCACATACACTCCTGTTATCTATCAGATATGTAGTGTACACAGCCATGTGCAGAATGAATAATAATAATAATAATCAGCCAAAGTCTCTGATCCTTTTTCATCTGGGAAGTGATCAGATTTCCACAGGATGGTGGGTGGTAATGGCACTTGTCCACCAAGGTTAGGATAGAATAACTCCAGACCAGAAATTTTCACCAGTATTTATATCACTCAGAGCATCATAGAAATGTAGGACCGAAAGGAACCTCAAGAAGTTCTCAGGTCCAGCCCCTGCACTGAATTGGGGGCAAGTGAACCTCAACCATCCCTGATGGGTGTTTGTCCAAATTGTTCTTTAAAACCTCCAATGATGGAGATTTCACAACCTCCTCACTCAGCCCTGGCACTTCTAAGCTTGGCAATTCATAGCACTGGCACCCCTGAGCTTGCCAAGTCCGTTATGAAAGGAAAAAAATTGCTTAGCCCTGGCACCTCTTTCATTACAAATTAAGCACAATCCTTCCTGAATTTAGTCCCGCCTCTTTCAGCAAGAACCTCATCAGAGTTAAAGCAGAGATGTGAGTGGAGCTACTCAACATTTGCTCTGGCCTAGCAGAGAGGGGAATCTCAACCTTGTATCCCTATTGCACTCACTTTCTCCAGGGTACCTTTAGCCACATTTGGATCCTTCTGTGTATTGACCATTGACCAAATCCTGACCTCTTTGAGGTAAGTGGCTAAATCCCAGTGACTTCAGTGGGGTCAATATTAGGCCTCATTATACAGGGTCAGATTTTCTTTTGGGAAACAGTGGAAGAAGTTTCTCTTCAAAAAAGCATCATCGCCATAGTAAGCACAGTATATATTGTATTTAATTAGTTTGTTTTAAAATAATAGAGAGATGCCCATCGGAGGCTTTAGATGCCCTAATATATCTTTACAAAGTCCAAACAATCCCAGCAGCATTGAAATAATCCTTTCATCAAGATCTCAGCCACCCAGACATCTACCAGAACTCTTTCCCACCCCTTCCTCTTGGCGGAGGGCAAACCGTCACTTCTTTCAGAAAACATCATTACGGAGATGATACACTGGCATCCTGAATAAATCACAGAACATTGACACCTCCATTGAACCAAACATCCTTCACTCTTCCGTCCACCCCCACAAATAAAACCGAGGGGGAAAAAAAAGCCAACTGAACAAATAAAACAAAATAAAACCAAACAAGCGAACTGTTATAGGCTGGGGTAACGTCCAGATCTACAGTCATCTCTCTGCTCTGAGTGGACCCAGTCACTGGGTCCTACTTTCTTCCCAGTCAAGCAGCTTTGGGGAGAAGCTAATCTTTGCTTGTAGACCTTGGGCCCCAGGTCAAAGGCCCAAGCCCAGATCTCTTGTCTGACGTTTCTTGCTTTGGCCATGGGAGGCTACCCTCTAGGTGCCCTATATCTCAAAACCAGGGTCTGAGTTCTCCTGTGCCCCCCAGTCACTTACACATGCAACGTGGCAGTCAAACAAGGAATGCCGGCTCAGGAAGAGGATTTCTTAATCACAGACATGTGAAGTCCTTAAGAGTTACAGATCTTTGAATAATCATCAAAGTCCTAAGCTGCAGCTCTCCCTAATCTGAGCTCACGCCTTGTAAATCTGAGGTTTGTCAGATTGGAAACGTGGGCAGAGTCCTTTCCTGACCCCACTCTATCTTTCACATCCTTCACACACATGGAGAAGTGTGCTCCCCTTGAAGGCCCTATGCATAGAAACACTGTTTTCCCAAGCTGGCAGTGGCCTGTAGTTTAGAGACAAACTCTATGGCCCCAGGCTGCAGTCTGGATGGCTCTCTGCGTTGGTCCTCCAGCAACATGTCAGCCACCATAATGGACAGGTCAGCTTCCAGGAGTACAAAACAAAAGGCTGCCTGTGTGCAAATCCATTGTAGAAGAAAACACAGTCTTCACTTCTGTTTGGGTGGGCAAGGAAAAGACCTTTACTACAAGGTAATTACCTGGGGCAACAGCTTCAGCTGAACTGCGCTCCAATCTGCGTTGCGTGAGGGTTTTTATACAGACTTATTACAAAGTCATTGAGCAAATTACAAAATGCATTGAGCATGCGTAACACAAAGAAGAAATAATGGTGAGTTGCACAAACAGTGTTACGCATACAGCTGCACAGGGAACTTCCCATATTTGGGTACATTCCCGTATTTGGTTACAAAAGAAGATATGCGCATAGCTTATTGCTAAATTGGAAAAATACAACTTCAGTCAAAAGAAAGAGACAGTTTGCCATCTTATGTAGCTTCCGAGAAAACTTCGCCCCCACCCCCGGCCTAGCTGACCACGCTTATCAATCAGCACATTTCTAACTTTCTCTTAGCCTTCAGCTACATGCTCAAACTGTCTTTGTGACAAACTTCATGTTTCCACATTCCCCCCTTTTGTGCTATAAGCACAACAAGCTGTATTTCAAGTTTGTCACAACTCTTTCGTTTCCCTTATCAACTTCTATATTCATGATACCGTGCACCTCTTCACATTCTTCCATTTGTTCCTTCAAAATCCTTGCTTACATTAACTGAATAGCTCTGCGTTCAGCAATTTGAGCCTGGGTAGTCATTTGACGTGTGGCACAGATACAGCAAAGCTTGATAAGCATAAAAAAGTCATAAATACACACAATTATGCCAAGGAGAAACAACAGACCTTGGATAATGGTGGAACCTAGATTTCCAAGTTGAGAGCTGAACCAGCTCCAAAGGCTCCAACCATCTTGGTAGCCTCCTGTATTTTCTGCAAGGGTCCAGAAATACCCTCCTCATTATCTGGAACATAAGTGCAGCACTCTTGACCAACAACTCTGCGTGCCCCTCCCTTCTCAGCCAAAATCACATCAAGGGCTATGCGATTTTGTAAGGTCATCTACCTTATAGCACTCAGTTTCTCAGTGAGAGAGGATATAGCAGTAACGGTATTGTTTGTTATCTCTTCTAAGACCAAAGACACTTTTCTTATTACTCAGAGGGGCAGTCCTACCCCATATTGTGGAAGGGTAATACCCCAGTATCGTTGGGTTTCAGTGATGGCTCTTTTGGTCCGTGTTGGAAAGAGAGTGTGGAGGCCGTGGGTGGTATGACAGATGGCAGGCTGCAGATAGGTGGGATAACAAACCCCATTCCATTCCGCTGGCCAATGCTTATATGCCTTATTCCCGCATACTCAATAGTCCCTTGGCCTGGCTGTGGTTCCATAGTCACATTGCTTAATTCGGAACCCAGCAAGCCAATATGGACCTTTCAAATAA
>NW_027133848.1:0-1286 GCF_026122565.2 Emydura macquarii macquarii | reverse complement strand
AGTGTCTGAATAAAGGGGGGCACATCATTTGCATGGGCTTGGTATCTGCAGGAGTACAATTAAGTACTTAGCATAATTTACCTAGGTGTGGAGCATAATGGGAAATGGTTAGCATGGCTGGGTTTGGGTTACAAACCACTTTGTGTTAACTGCTGGGGTAATGAAATGTTGTCCTGCAATTGTATGAACAGATGTCAGCAAAACTGGGTTTAGTCTGTTATGATAGAGCACTTCACCCTAAACTAAACAGAGCTCCCCAAGGGTGGCAGGCCGATGTTTCAGCCTGAAAAAGGGGGAGGTGGAGGAGTCTCCTATTGAGATTGCAGGGGCCAAGCGAGAGGGCTGACCCAGGCAGGGAGTGACTCTCACCTCCCATTGTAAAAAGGTAGACTTAATGACTCATCTTGGAGTCTTTTGTCTCTTGAAAGCAGGGACATTTCCTGTATGACAGTAGAAGGTTTACCTATGAGCTGAAATCACTAAGAGCTGAAATCACTAGAGCTGAAATCACTAAGGCTGAACCATTGCCTGACCACTAACAGAGCTAAGTGGGCAACAGGCAACTCTGGTGGGAGGCGGGCACAGTCGGTGCCCGCCCAAGGCGGCTGGCGGAGGGGCCGGGCACAGTCGGTGCCCGCCCAAGGCGGTCGGCGGAGGGCCGGGCACAGTCGGTGCCACAGGCGGCCAGGCGGAGGGGCCGGGCACAGTCGGTAGCCCGGCGCCGAAGGCGGACAGTCGGTGCCGAGTGGGAGGGCCGGGCACAGTCGGTGCCAGCCCAGCCAGCAGTCGGTGGGAGATCGGCGTGGTCGTTGCCAGCGGTGGGGGACTCAGTGAGGCCCACAGGCGATAGGAGACAGCGGCAGTGGGGGCCTGGACAGGCCTGTGTTGGACCGTTGCAGCCGACGGGGCGGAGTCACACCTGAGAGGTGGATATTGCAACTACAACGGTCAGTACAGGGGCAAGAAGGAAGGGAGAGGCGAAGGACACGCCCTGTACTCTGGGATGGGTTTGGGCCCATTGAGTTCATGAACTCTGTTCGCACTGTTTCCCAAACCAGTGCGGTGTTATCTCTGTTTTGCTATTAAAAGGTTTCTTTCCACACTCAGACTCTGTGCTTGCGAGAGGGGAAGTATTGCCCTTTGGAGGGCGCCCAGGGGATAGTGTGTAATTTCCCAGGTGACTGGGTGGGGGCTCGAGCCAGTTGGTGTTGCATCATTTACAGGGACCCCTATATATAGAACCCGGCCCTTGCTGCGGCCGACTGGGTCTGGCAGAAGGGTTACAC
>NW_027133847.1:0-12944 GCF_026122565.2 Emydura macquarii macquarii | reverse complement strand
TATCAAAGCGAATATGGCAAAAACAAAGAGGGTTCGGCGGCACTTTTGTCTTTAGAGTGCCGCCGAACAATCGTTGCCGAAAACAATGTAGATGCTTCTACACTTTGAGCTTTTGTTATCAAAGCCAATATGGCAAAAGCTTCTACACTTTGTGCTTTTGTTATCAAAGCCAATATGGCAAAAACAACGAGGGTTCGGCGTCACGTTTGTTTTTAGAGTGCCGCGGAACCCTCGATGCCGAAAACAATGTAGATGCTTCTACACTTTGAGCTTTTGTTATCAAAGCCAATATGGCAAAAACAAAGAGGGTTCTGCGGCACTTTGTCTTTAGAGTGCCGCGGAACTCTCGTTGCCGAAAACAATGGAGATGCTTCTACACTTTGTGCTTTTGTTATCAAAGCCAATATGGCAAAAACAACGAGGGTTCTGCGCACTCACTTTAGTCTTTAGAGTGCCGCGGAACCCTCGTTGCCGAAAACAATGGAGATGCTTCTACACTTTGAGCTTTTGTTATCAAAGCCAATAGGGCAAAAACAACGAGGGTTCTGCGGCACTTTAGTCTTTAGAGTGCCGCGGAACACTCGTTGCCGAAAAAATGGAGATGCTTCTACACTTTGAGCTTTTGTTATCAAAGCCAATATGGCAAAAACAAAGAGGGTTCTGCGGCACGTTTGTCTTTAGAGTGCCGCGGAACTCTCGTTGCCGAAAACAATGTAGATGCTTCTACACTTTGAGCTTTTGTTATCAAAGCCAATATGGCAAAAACAACGAGGGTTCTGCGGCACTTTAGTCTTTAGAGTGCCTCAACTTCGTTGAAAAACAATGGAGATGCTTCTACACTTTGAGCTCTTGTTATCAAAGCCAATATGGCAAAAACAACGAGGGTTCCGCGGCACTCTAAAGACTTTAGTCTTTAGAGTGCCGCGGAACCCTCGTTGCCGAAAACAATGAAGATGCTTCTACACTTTGTGCTTTTGTTATCAAAGCCAATATGGCAAAAACAACGAGGGTTCTGCGTCACTTTAGTCTTTAGAGTGCCGCGGAACACTCGTTGCCGAAAAAAATGGAGATGCTTCTACACTTTGAGCTTTTGTTATCAAAGCCAATATGGCAAAAACAAAGAGGGTTCTGCGGAACTTTAGTCTTTAGAGTGCCGCGGAATACTCGTTTCCTAAAACAATGTAGATGCTTCTACACTTTGAGCTTTTGTTATCAAAGCCAATATGGCAAAAACAACGAGGGTTCTGCGGCACTCTAAAGACTTAAGTCTAAAGGGTGCCGCGGAACCCTCGTTGCCGAAAAAAATGTAGATGCTTCTACACTTTGAGCTTTTGTTATCAAAGCCAATATGGCAAAAACAATGAGGGTTCCGCGGCACTTTAGTTTTAGAGTGCCGCGCAACACTCGTTTCCGAAAACAATGTAGATGCTTCTACACTTTCAGCTTTTGTTATCAAAGCCAATATGGCAAACACAACGAGGGTTCCGCGGCACTCTAAAGACTTTAGTCTTTAGAGTGCCGCGGAACCCTCGTTGCCGAAAACAATGTAGATGCTTCTACACTTTGAGCTTTTGTTATCAAAGCCAATATGGCAAAAACATAGAGGGTTCGGCGGCACTTTTGTCTTTAGAGTGCCGCGGAACCCTCGTTGCCGAAAACAATATAGATGCTTCTACACTTTCAGCTTTTGTTATCAAAGCCAATATGGCAAAAACAACAAGCGTTCCGCTGCACTTTAGTCTTTAGAGTTCCGCGGAAACCTCGTTGCCGAAAACAATGTAGATGCTTCTACACTTTGAGCTTTTGTTATCAAAGCCAATATGGCAAAAACAAAGAGGGTTCGGTGGCACTTTTGTCTTTAGAGTGCCGCCGAAAAATCGTTGCCGAAAACAATGTAGATGCTTCTACACTTTGAGCTTTTGTTATCAAAGCCAATATGGCAAAAACAAAGAGGGTTCGGCGGCACTTTTGTCTAAAGAGTGCCGCCGAACCCTCGTTGCCGAAAACAATGTAGATGCTTCTACACTTTGAGCTTTTGTTATCAAAGCCAATATGGCAAAAACAAAGAGGGTTCGGCGGCACTTTTGTCTTTAGAGTGCGGCGGAACACCTCGTTGCCGAAAACAATGTAGATGCTTCTACACTTTGAGTTTTTGTTATCAAAGCCAATATGGCAAAAACAACGACGGTTCCGCGGCACTTTAGTTTTTAGATTGCCGCGGAACCCTCGTTGCCGAGAAGAATGTAGATGCTTCTACACCTTTAGCTTTTGTTATCAAAGCCAATATGGCAAAAACAACGCGGGTACTGCGTTACTTTAGTCTTTACAATGCCGCGGAGCCCTCGTTGCCGAAAACAATGGAGATGCTTCTACACTTTGAGCTTTTGTTATCAAAGCCAATATGGCAAAAACAAAGAGGGTTCGGCGGCACTTTTGTCTTTAGTGGGCCGCGGAACCCTGTTTACCTAAAACATTGTAGATGCTTCTACACTTTGAGCTTTTATTATCAAAGCCAATTTGGCAAAAACAACGAGGGTTCCGCTGCACTTTAGTCTTTAGAGTACCGCGGAACCCTCGTTGCCGAAAACAATGTAGATGCTTCTACACTTTGAGCTTTTGTTATCAAAGCCAATATGGCAAAAACAACGAGGGTTCCGCGGCACTTTAGTTTTTAGAGTGCCGCGGAACACTCGTTGCCGAAAACAATGTAGATGCTTCTACACTTTGAGCTTTTGTTATCAAAGCCAATATGGCAAAAACAACGAGGGTTCTGCGGCACTTTAGTCTTTAGAGTGCCGCGGAACTCTCGTTGCCGAAAAAAATGGAGATGCTTCTACACTTTGAGCTTTTGTTATCAAAGCCAATATGGCAAAAACAATGAGGGTTCCGCGACACTTTAGTCTTTACAGTGCCGCGGAACCCTCGTTATCGAAAACATTGTAGATGCTTCTACACTTTGAGCTTTTGTTATCAAAGCCAATATGGCAAAAACAACGAGGGTTCCGCGGCACTCTAAAATCTTTAGTCTTTAGAGTGCCGCGGAACCCCGTTGCCGAAAACAATGTAGATGCTTCTACACTTTGAGTTTTTGTTATCAAAGCCAATATGGCAAAAACAACGAGGGTTCTGCGTCACTTTAGTGTTTAGAGTGCCGCGGAACACTAGTTGCTGAAAACAATGTAGATGCTTCCACACTTTGAGCTTTTGTAATCAAAGCCAATATGGAAAAAACAACGAGGGTTCTGCGTCACTTTAGTCTTTAGAGTGCCGCGGAACACTCGTTGCCGAAAACAATGGAGATGCTTCTACACTTTGAGCTTTTGCTATCAAAGCCAATATGGCAAAAACAAAGAGGGTTCGGCGGCACCTTTGTCTTTAGAGTGCCGCGGAAGCCTCATTGCCGAAAACAATGAAGATGCTTCTACGCTTTGAGCTTTTGTTATCAAAGCCAATACGGCAAAAACAACCAGAGTTCCGCGGCACTCTAAAGACTTCAGTCTTTATAGTGCCGCGGAACCCTCATTGCCGAGAACAATGTAGATGCTTCTACACCTTGAGCTTTTGTTATCAAAGCCAATATGGCAAAAACAACGAGGGTTCTGCGTCACTTTAGTCTTTAGAGTGCCGCGGAACACTCGTTGCCGAAAACAATGGAGATGCTTCTACACTTTGAGCTTTTGTTATCAAAGCCAATATGGCAAAAACAAAGAGGGTTCGGCAGCACGTTTCTCTTTAGAGTGCCGCGGAACCCTCGTTGCGGAAAACAATGTACATGCTTCTACACTTTGAGCTTTTGTTATCAAAGCCAATATGGCAAAAACAACGAGGGTTCCGCGGAACTTTAGTCTTTAGAGTGCGGCGGAACCCTCGTTGCCGAAAACCATGTAGATGCTTCTACACTTTGAGCTTTTGTTATCAAAGCCAATATGGCAAAAACAACGAGGGTTCCGTGGCACTCTAAAGACTTTAGTCTTTAGAGTGCCGCGGAACCCTCGTTGCCGAGAACAATTTAGATGCTTCTACATCTTGAGCTTTTGTTATCAAAGCCAATATGGCAAAAACAACAAGGGTACGGCGGCACTCTAAAGACTTTAGTCTTTAGAGTCCCGCGGAACTCTCGTTGCCGAAAACAATGGAGATGCTTCTACACTTTGAGCTTTTGGTATCAAAGCTAATATGGCAAAAACAACAAGGGTTCGGCGGCACTCTAAAGACTTTAGTCTTTAGAGTGCCGCGGAACCCTCGTTGCCGAAAACAATGTAGATGCTTCTACACTTTGAGCTTTTGTTATCGAATCCAATATGGCAAAAACAACGAGGGTTCGGCGGAACTTTTGTCTTTAGAGTGACGCGGAACCCTCGTTGCCGAAAACAATGTAGATGCTTCTACACTTTGAGCTTTTATTATCAAAGCCAATATGGCAAAAACAACGAGGGTTCCGCGTCACTCTAAAGACTTAAGTCTTTAGACTGCCTCGGAACCCTCGTTGACGAAAACAATGTAGATGCTTCTACACTTTCAGCTTTTGTTATCAAAGCCAATATGGCAAAAACAACGAGGGTTCCGCGGCACTGTAGTCTTTAGAGTGCCGTGCAACCCTCGTTGCCGAAAACAATGTAGATGCTTCTACACTTTGAGCTTTTACTATCAAAGCCAATACGGCAAAAACAACGAGGGTTCCGCGGCACTCTAAAGACTTTAGTCTTTAGAGTGTCGCGGAACCTCGTTGCCGAGAACAATGTAGATGCTTCTACACTTTGAGCTTTTGTTATCAAAGACAATATGGCAAAAACAATGAGGGTTCCGCGACACTTTAGTCTTTAGAGTGCCGCGGAACCGACGTTGCCGAGAACAATGTAGATGCTTCTACACTTTGAGCTTTTGTTATCAAAGCCAATATGGCAAAAACAATGAGGGTTCCGCGACACTTTAGTCTTTAGAGTGCCGCGGAACCTTCGTTGCCGAGAACAATGTAGATTCTTCTACACCTTGAGCTTTTGTTATCAAAGCCAATATGGCAAAAGCAACGAGGGTTCTGCGGCACTTTAGTCTTTACAGTGTCGCGGAACCCTCGTTGCCGAAAACAATGTAGATGCTTCTACACTTTGAGCTTTTGTTATCAAAGCCAATATGGCAAAAACAACGAGGGTTCCGTGGCACTCTAAAGACTTTAGTCTTTAGAGTGCCGCGGAACTCTCGTTGCCGAAAACAATGGAGATGCTTCTAAACTTTGAGCTTTTGTTATCAAAGCCAATATGGCAAAAACAAAGAGGGTTCGGCGGCACTTTTGTCTTTAGAGTGCCGCGGAACCCTCGTTGCCGAAAACAATGTAGATGTTTCTAAACTTTGAGCTTTTGATATCAAAGCCAATATGGCAAAAACAACGAGGGTTCCGCGTCACTCTAAAGACTTTAGTCTTTAGAATGCAGCGGAACTCTCGTTGCCGAAAACAATGGAGATGCTTCTACACTTTGAGCTTTTGTTATCAAAGCCAATAAGTCAAAAACAACGAGGGTTCCGCGGCACTTAGTCTTTAGAGTGCCGCGGAACCCTCGTTGCCGAAAACAATGTAGATGCTTCTACACTTTGAGCTTTTGTTATCAAAGCCAATATGGCAAAAACAACGAGGGTTCCGCGGAACACTAAAGACTTAAGTCTAAATGGTGCCGCGGAACCCTCGTTGCCGAAAACAATGTAGATGCTTCTACACTTTGAGCTTTTGTTATCAAAGCCAATATGGCAAAAACACCGAGGGTTCCGCGGCACTTTAGTTTTTAGAGTGCCGCGGAACACTCGTTGCCGAAAACAATGTAGATGCTTCTACACTTTGAGCTTTTGTTATCAAAGCCAATATGGCAAAAACAACGAGGGTTCTGCGGCACTTTAGTCTTTAGAGTGCCGCGGAACTCTCGTTGCCGAAAAAAATGGAGATGCTTCTACACTTTGAGCTTTTGTTATCAAAGCCAATATGGCAAAAACAACGAGGGTTCCGCGGCACTCTAAAGACTTTAGTCTTTAGAGTGCCGCGGAATACTCGTTTCCTAAAACCATGTAGATGCTGCTATACTTTGAGCTTTTGTTATCAAAGCCAATATGGCAAAAACAACGAGGGTTGCGCGGCACTTTAGTGTTTAGAGTGCCGCGGAACCCTCATTGCTGAAAACAATGTAGATGCTTCTACACTTTTAGCTTTTGTTATCAAAGCCAATATGTCAAAAACATAGAGGGTTCGGCGGCACTTTTGTCTTTAGAGTGCCGCGGAACCCTCGTTGCCGAAAACAATGTAGATGCTTCTACACTTTGAGCTTTTGTTATCAAAGCGAATATGGCAAAAACAACAGAGGGTTCCGCTGCACTTTTGTCTTTAGAGTGCCGCCGAACAATCGTTGCCGAAAACAATGTAGATGCTTCTACACTTTGAGCTTTTGTTATCAAAGCGAATATGGCAATATGGCAAAAACAAAGAGGGTTCGGCGGCACTTTTGTCTTTAGAGTGCCGCCGAACCCTCGTTGCCGAAAACAATGTAGATGCTTCTACACTTTGAGCTTTTGTTATCAAAGCCAATATGGCAAAAACAAAGAGGGTTCGGCGGCACTTTTGTCTTTAGAGTGCGGCGGAACCCTCGTTGCCGAAAACAATGTAGATGCTTCTACACTTTGAGTTTTTGTTATCAAAGCCAATATGGCAAAAACAAAGACGGTTCCGCGGCACTTTAGTTTTTAGATTGCCGCGGAACCCTCGTTGCCGAGAACAATGTAGATGCTTCTACACCTTGAGCTTTTGTTATCAAAGCCAATATGGCAAAAACAACGACGGTTCCGCGGCACTCTAAAGACTTTAGTCTTTAGAGTGCCGCGGAACCCTCGTTGCCGAAAACAATGAAGATGCTTCTACACTTTGTGCTTTTGTTATCAAAGCCAATATGGCAAAAACAACGAGGGTTCTGCGTCACTTTAGTCTTTAGAGTGCCGCGGAACACTCGTTGCCGAAAAAAATGGAGATGCTTTACACTTTGAGCTTTTGTTATCAAAGCCAATATGGCAAAAACAAAGAGGGTTCGGCGGCACGTTTGTCTTTAGAGTGCCGCGGAACCCTCGTTGCCGAAAACAATGAAGATGCTTCTACACTTTGTGCTTTTGTTATCAAAGCCAATATGGCAAAAACAACGAGGGTTCTGCGTCACTTTAGTCTTTAGAGTGCCGCGGAACACTCGTTGCCGAAAACAATGTAGATGTTTCTAAACTTTGAGCTTTTGATATCAAAGCCAATATGGCAAAAACAACGAGGGTTCGGCGTCACTCTAAAGACTTTAGTCTTTAGAATGCAGCGGAACCTCGTTGCCGAAAACAATGGAGATGCTTCTACACTTTGAGCTTTTGTTATCAAAGCCAATAAGTCAAAAACAACGAGGGTTCTGCGGCACTTTAGTCTTTAGAGTGCCGCGGAACACTCGTTGCCGAAAACAATGTAGATGTTTCTACAATTTGAGCTTTTGTTATCAAAGCCAATATGGCAAAAACAACGAGGGTGCCGCGGCACACTAAAGACTTAAGTCTAACGGGTGCCGCGGAACTCTCGTTGCCGAAAACAATGTAGATGCTTCTACACTTTGAGCTTTTGTTATCAAAGCCAATATGGCAAAAACAACGAGGGTTCCGCGGCACTTTAGTTTTTAGAGTGCCGCGGAACACTCGTTGCCGAAAACAATGTAGATGCTTCTACACTTTGAGCTTTTGTTATCAAAGCCAATATGGCAAAAACAACGAGGGTTCTGCGGCACTTTAGTCTTTAGAGTGCCGCGGAACTCTCGTTGCCGAAAAAAATGGAGATGCTTCTACACTTTGAGCTTTTGTTATCAAAGCCAATATGGCAAAAACAACGAGGGTTCCGCGGACTTTAGTTTTTAGAGTGCCGCGGAATACTCGTTTCCTAAAACAATGTAGATGCTGCTATACTTTGAGCTTTTGTTATCAAAGCCAATATGGCAAAAACAACGAGGGTTCTGCGGCACTTTAGTTTTTAGAGTGCCGCGGAACCCTCATTGCTGAAAACAATGTAGATGCTTCTACACTTTGAGCTTTTGTTATCAAAGCCAATATGTCAAAAACATAGAGGGTTCGGCGGCACTCTTGTCTTTAGAGTGCCGCGGAACCTCGTTGCCGAAAACAATGTAGATGCTGCTACACTTTGAGCTTTTGTTATCAAAGCCAATATGGCAAAAACAACGAGGGTTCGGCGGCACTTTTGTCTTTAGAGTGCCGCGGAACAATCGTTGCCGAAAACAATGTAGATGCTTCTACACTTTGAGCTTTTGTTATCAAAGCCAATATGGCAAAAACAAGAGGGTTCGGCGGCACTTTTGTCTTTAGAGTGCCGCCGAACCCTCGTTGCCGAAAACAATGTAGATGCTTCTACACTTTGAGCTTTTGTTATCAAAGCCAATATGGCAAAAACAAAGAGGGTTCGGCGGCACTTTTGTCTTTAGAGTGCGGCGGAACCCTCGTTGCCGAAAACAATGTAGATGCTTCTACACTTTGAGTTTTTGTTATCAAAGCCAATATGGCAAAAACAACGACGGTTCCGCGGCACTTTAGTTTTTAGATTGCCGCGGAACCCTCGTTGCCGAGAACAATGTAGATGCTTCTACACCTTGAGCTTTTGTTATCAAAGCCAATATGGCAAAAACAACGAGGGTTCCGCGGCACTCTAAAGACTTTAGTCTTTAGAGTGCCGCGGAACCCTCGTTGCCGAAAACAATGAAGATGCTTCTACACTTTGTGCTTTTGTTATCAAAGCCAATATGGCAAAAACAACGAGGGTTCTGCGTCACTTTAGTCTTTAGAGTGCCGCGGAACACTCGTTGCCGAAAAAAATGGAGATGCTTCTACACTTTGAGCTTTTGTTATCAAAGCCAATATGGCAAAAACAAAGAGGGTTCGGCGGCACGTTTGTCTTTAGAGTGCCGCGGAACCCTCGTTGCCGAAAACAATGAAGATGCTTCTACACTTTGTGCTTTTGTTATCAAAGCCAATATGGCAAAAACAACGAGGGTTCTGCGTCACTTTAGTCTTTAGAGTGCCGCGGAACACTCGTTGCCGAAAACAATGTAGATGTTTCTAAACTTTGAGCTTTTGATATCAAAGCCAATATGGCAAAAACAACGAGGGTTCCGCGTCACTCTAAAGACTTTAGTCTTTAGAATGCAGCGGAACTCTCGTTGCCGAAAACAATGGAGATGCTTCTACACTTTGAGCTTTTGTTATCAAAGCCAATAAGTCAAAAACAACGAGGGTTCCGCGGCACGGAGTCTTTTGAGTGCCGCGGAACCTCGTTGCCGAAAACAATGTAGATGCTTCTACACTTTGAGCTTTTGTTATCAAAGCCAATATGGCAAAAACAACGAGGGTTCCGCGGAACACTAAAGACTTAAGTCTAAATGGTGCCGCGGAACCCTCGTTGCCGAAAACAATGTAGATGCTTCTACACTTTGAGCTTTTGTTATCAAAGCCAATATGGCAAAAACAACGAGGGTTCCGCGGCACTTTATTTTTTAGAGTGCCGCGGAACACTCGTTGCCGAAAACAATGTAGATGCTTCTACACTTTGAGCTTTTGTTATCAAAGCCAATATGGCAAAAACAACGAGGGTTCTGCGGCACTTTAGTCTTTAGAGTGCCGCGGAACTCTCGTTGCCGAAAAAAATGGAGATGCTTCTACACTTTGAGCTTTTGTTATCAAAGCCAATATGGCAAAAACAACGAGGGTTCCGCGGCACTCTAAAGACTTTAGTCTTTAGAGTGCCGCGGAATACTCGTTTCCTAAAACCATGTAGATGCTGCTATACTTTGAGCTTTTGTTATCAAAGCCAATATGGCAAAAACAACGAGGGTTCCGCGGCACTTTAGTTTTTAGAGTGCCGCGGAACCCTCATTGCTGAAAACAATGTAGATGCTTCTACACTTTGAGCTTTTGTTATCAAAGCCAATATGTCAAAAACATAGAGGGTTCGGCGGCACTTTTGTCTTTAGAGTGCCGCGGAACCCTCGTTGCCGAAAACAATGTAGATGCTTCTACACTTTGAGCTTTTGTTATCAAAGCCAATATGGCAAAAACAACAAGCGTTCCGCTGCACTTTAGTCTTTAGAGTTCCGCGGAACCTTCGTTGCCGAAAACAATGTAGATGCTTCTACACTTTGAGCTTTTGTTATCAAAGCGAATATGGCAAAAACAAAGAGGGTTCGGCGGCACTTTTGTCTTTAGAGTGCCGCCGAACAATCGTTGCCGAAAACAATGTAGATGCTTCTACACTTTGAGCTTTTGTTATCAAAGCCAATATGGCAAAAACAAAGAGGGTTCGGCGGCACTTTTGTCTTTAGAGTGCCGCCGAACCCTCGTTGCCGAAAACAATGTAGATGCTTCTACACTTTGAGCTTTTGTTATCAAAGCCAATATGGCAAAAACAAAGAGGGTTCGGCGGCACTTTTGTCTTTAGAGTGCGGCGGAACCCTCGTTGCCGAAAACAATGTAGATGCTTCTACACTTTGAGTTTTTGTTATCAAAGCCAATATGGCAAAAACAACGACGGTTCCGCGGCACTTTAGTTTTTAGATTGCCGCGGAACCCTCGTTGCCGAGAACAATGTAGATGCTTCTACACCTTGAGCTTTTGTTATCAAAGCCAATATGGCAAAAACAACGAGGGTTCCGCGGCACTCTAAAGACTTTAGTCTTTAGAGTGCCGCGGAACCCTCGTTGCCGAAAACAATGAAGATGCTTCTACACTTTGTGCTTTTGTTATCAAAGCCAATATGGCAAAAACAACGAGGGTTCTGCGTCACTTTAGTCTTTAGAGTGCCGCGGAACACTCGTTGCCGAAAAAAATGGAGATGCTTCTACACTTTGAGCTTTTGTTATCAAAGCCAATATGGCAAAAACAAAGAGGGTTCGGCGGCACGTTTGTCTTTAGAGTGCCGCGGAACCCTCGTTGCCGAAAACAATGAAGATGCTTCTACACTTTGTGCTTTTGTTATCAAAGCCAATATGGCAAAAACAACGAGGGTTCTGCGTCACTTTAGTCTTTAGAGTGCCGCGGAACACTCGTTGCCGAAAAAAATGGAGATGCTTCTACACTTTGAGCTTTTGTTATCAAAGCCAATATGGCAAAAACAAAGAGGGTTCGGCGGCACGTTTGTCTTTAGAGTGCCGCGGAACCCTCGTTGCCGAAAACAATGTAGATGCTTCTACACTTTGAGCTTTTGTTATCAAAGCCAATATGGCAAAAACAACGAGGGTTCTGCGGCACTTTAGTCTTTAGAGTGCCGCGGAACTCTCGTTGCCGAAAACAATGGAGATGCTTCTACACTTTGAGCTCTTGTTATCAAACCCAATATGGCAAAAACAACGAGGGTTCCGCGGCACTCTAAAGACTTTAGCCCTCATTGCTGAAAACAATGTAGATGCTTCTACACTTTGAGCTCTTGTTATCAAAGCCAATATGGCAAAAACAACGAGGGTTCCGCGGCCCTCTAAAGACCTTAGTCTTTAGAGTGACGCGGAACCCTCGTTGCCGAAAAAAATGAAGATGCTTCTACACTTTGAGCTTTTGTTATCAAAGCCAATACGGCAAAAACAACGAGGGTTCGGCGGCACGTTAGTCTTTAGAGTGCCGCGGAACCCTCATTGCCGAGAACAATGTAGATGCTTCTACACTTTGAGCTTTTGTTATCAAAGCCAATATGGCAAAAACAACGAGGGTTCTGCGGAACTTTAGTCTTTAGAGTGCCGCGGAATACTCGTTTCCTAAAACCATGTAGATGCTTCTACACTTTGAGCTTTTGTTATCAAAGCCAATATGGCAAAAACAACGAGGGTTCCGCGGCACTCTAAAGACTTAAGTCTAAAGGGTGCCGCGGAACCCTCGTTGCCGAAAACAATGTAGATGCTTCTACACTTTGAGCTTTTGTTATCAAAGCCAATATGGCAAAAACAATGAGGGTTCCGCGGCACTTTAGTTTTTAGAGTGCCGCCGAACACTCGTTGCCGAAAACAATGTAGATGCTTCTACACTTTCAGCTTTTGTTATCAAAGCCAATATGGCAAACACAACGAGGGTTCCGCGGCACTCTAAAGACTTTAGTCTTTAGAGTGCCGCGGAACCTCATTGCTGAAAACAATGTAGATGCTTCTACACTTTGAGCTTTTGTTATCAAAGCCAATATGGCAAAAACATAGAGGGTTCGGCGGCACTTTTGTCTTTAGAGTGCCGCGGAACCCTCGTTGCCGAAAACAATATAGATGCTTCTACACTTTCAGCTTTTGTTATCAAAGCCAATATGGCAAAAACAACAAGCGTTCCGCTGCACTTTAGTCTTTAGAGTTCCGCGGAAACCTCGTTGCCGAAAACAATGTAGATGCTTCTACACTTTGAGCTTTTGTTATCAAAGCCTATATGGCAAAAACAAAGAGGGTTCGGTGGCACTTGTGTCTTTAGAGTGCCGCCGAAAAATCGTTGCCGAAAACAATGTAGATGCTTCTACACTTTGAGCTTTTGTTATCAAAGCCAATATGGCAAAAACAAAGAGGGTTCGGCGGCACTTTTGTCTTTAGAGTGCCGCCGAACCTCGTTGCCGAAAACAATGTAGATGCTTCTACACTTTGAGCTTTTGTTATCAAAGCCAATATGGCAAAAACAAAGAGGGTTCGGCGGCACTTTTGTCTTTAGAGTGCGGCGGAACCCTCGTTGCCGAAAACAATGTAGATGCTTCTACACTTTGAGTTTTTGTTATCAAAGCCAATATGGCAAAAACAACGACGGTTCCGCGGCACTTTAGTTTTTAGATTGCCGCGGAACCCTCGTTGCCGAGAAGAATGTAGATGCTTCTACACCTTTAGCTTTTGTTATCAAAGCCAATATGGCAAAAACAACGCGGGTACTGCGTTACTTTA
>NW_027133846.1:0-1274 GCF_026122565.2 Emydura macquarii macquarii | reverse complement strand
CTGGCTGTTTGTGTTCTCATGCCCCTGCCTTGTCCCAGCAGCACAAACCTCTCACCTGGCTGTGCAGTGCGTTTGGATTGCAGATTTGCACCATGCGTCATTCCTTCCAGAGAATAATCCACTCCACATGCTAAGTGGAGGTGCTGCTGGGGATCTCAGTGGATCAGCAGCTGGTCAAGGAGCCTGTGCCCTGACAGAGCCCCAGTGCCAGGATGAGCCCAAGTGCAGCGATGTGGAGGAAATGGAGGAGAGGGAAACCGGAGAACGGGAGGACTAGAAGATTCCAGCGTGGCAGAGCCTTGGCGAGTCCTCGCTAGGGTGAAGCTCAACATGCCTGGACTGACAGATCACACTGAGCCTCCTAGACTGCGTCCCACGAGGGCTAGCAGAATCCTCCAGCTAATCTTCTGGCCATGAAAATGAAGGAGGCCAAAAAAAACACCATGAGCAAATAGCCAGGAGATGTCGACTGTCCTCATTTAGGGCCTGCACATCTTTATCCAAGTCAAGCCAAAACTCAGAAATGTAAATGACAAAATACACTTTTTATGGTGAATAAGCAGTTCCACAATCTCTCTGATTTGCCTTGTGCCGGGTGTATCTACAGCACCACGTCTCTTTTCCTTCTGTATGTGCAGAACACAGGGACAATGGGATCACGGCCAGTGACTGGGTGCAAAGATTATGCTGATGGTGATATGATGCACCCATGGGGCTGGGCCAGGATTTCAGACACAGGAATTTCAGAGGTATTCACCTATCCATTTACGTCCTTCTGTGGCCTTAGAGCTTGGAGCACACAGGTTGCTTAGCCACCCAAATTCTTTCATGTGAGAACGGTTCAGGCACAAGCATTGCTCCACAGAGAACAGCTGTGGATGGGGAGACACTGACCCTTATAGCCTGGTGCTGCAGCCACTCAGCTGACTTGTGTGAGAATCTGGTTCAATTCCCTCTTGGGCGTGAGAAGGGATGTGACCCATGTTCCCACCTCCCTGGTGAATGCCCGAAATGCAGGGCTGTAGAGTACGTCTCACTGCTTCTCTGTCCCATTCCTAGTTAGCTAAAGTGGAAAAACTTCGAGAGAGACTGAGGGAGCCCCCACATCAGGCTAGTGCCTAGCTCAATGGTCACAGCGCTTCCCTGAGAGGTGTGGGAAACCTGTTAAAATCCCTGCTTCCCATCAGTGGGAAGGGGGGCTTCAACCTCGGTCTCCCACATCCTAGGGGAGTGCCCGAGCCACTGGGCTGAAAGTCACCTGGGAGGCAGCGGGG
>NW_027133845.1:0-13019 GCF_026122565.2 Emydura macquarii macquarii | reverse complement strand
GTGAATATGAAAGATGCCTATTTTCATATGGACATACATCCCACCCATCGCAAATTCCTTCGCTTCACAGTAGGCCATTCACACTATCAGTTCCGAGTCCTTCCATTCGGAATAGACACTGCTTCATGTGTCTTCACAAAAGTCTTTGCGGTAGTAGCAACCCGTCACTGCCAGGCCCTGGGCTGGGACGCAGTGGAATTGGGTGGGCCTGCGTCCCCCTCCCTACCCTGACCTAGGGTGATCACCCCACCAAGTGCCAGAGACTATTCCCTGTCGCCTGCCCCGCCCTGTCTAAGGGCTGGGCTTTGAACTGTTTGCTCTCTCTACTGACGAATAGAGACTGTTCCCTGTCGTCTGCCCCACCCTGCCTAAGGCCTGGGGCTTTGGACTGTCTGCCCACCCTGCCTGTGGGCTTGGGCCATGAACCATGCGCTCACCTGAGGAGGGCTTGAAGCCTCCTACCTGGCCTGCCCGGCCCCAACAGCAGGTTTGGACCTCAACCTACTAGATCGCCCTGCCTGAGGATTGATGGGCTGAAGAGACCCGGGACAGCTAAATTCTCCCTTTTTGCCAGAACACCCCACAGGGCACAGGCGCCAGGAGGTGTGGCCTCCCTCAGATCGATGGCAAGGGAGAACCACCAACCCTGCCCATGCCAGGGGACTTTTACAGACCTCTTTGCGACTTTTGCCAACCGCAAGCTCCCCCTCTTTTGCTCCAGGGGCACTCTCGCACAAGGGTCTCAGGGAACACACTTCTCCTCTCTTGGTCATCTGACCTCCAGGACGCTTTCCCACACATATCACTTGTGATGCTGTCTGGATTGCGGTGGTGGGGGGCATTTATAATATTATTTAACATCTATATTGCAAAATTACAATAATTCGTACACGATAAGCCATGCCAGGTACCATTAAAAAAGTTATAATTTGCTACGTATGATGACATTGTTTACGTGTATGTGTCATATTTGTACTGTAAGTTATGGATATGTTTGATATCTGTATTTCAACTTGTGCTGTGTTTCTGGACAACACCTCAGACAAGATGGCAGCAGCAGTAAGCCTGTTTAATAGCCTATTAAGGGAACTCAAAGGTACAATGAACCCAGGGAAAGAACCCAGGGGTTACACCTTATGAGTCACCAGGACTTGCCCAGATGACCCTGGACTTCATCTTGTTTCCGTGAATTTCCAGAAGCCGGATGGTATACGGACATAAAAGGCAGCTGCTCCATCCCATGTTGTCTTCATTCCTGCTTTCTACCTCTGGATCAACTCATCTGCAACTGAAGCTGTGAAACAAAGGACTGAGACCCATCCAGGCACTGGATGTATACCAGAGAGACTATACAAGCCTGCAAACTCCACAATTCTACTGAGAATCTGTTCCTTCTTCCACTCTGGCAGTTCCAGCACCATTATACCCTCAAAGGCTGCCACAGCCTGAAATAATCTTGAAACCAATACTGATAACAGACGCCTGCTCAGATTGCCCTAACTCTGCCATGCTATTCTCTCTATGTGGATTATACGGTTCCACTGCAGGGCACTGCCTAGGGCAGGATGAGATTCTGTGTGCATTTGAAACAAGGGGGAGGTCAGGAAGGTATTACATAACCATCTAAATCTGGCATTTGGCCAGGATGGTAGGATTAACAGTGTTATGGCCTTGTCAGTTAGTCTATGTGATAAGGTCTTTGGGCTTGATTTCCCTCTCACCCCTCTGTTATGCTGGCTTAATCTGATTACTCCTGATTTGTATCAGTGTGAGAGGAGAATCAGGTGCCTTGATTTCTTCTCCCATCTAGAGAACACATTGGTTTTCAGTTTCTCTAAGACCTTGTCTAGGCAATGAAATGTAACCATGTCTGAACATGGTTTCAGCATTTGTGTTAGCTGAATAGTTTAGGTGTAAGTGGAGAGAAGGACAAATGAGGCTAGATCAACAAAGGCTATGTCATTGGAATAGGGATTTTAACTTGCATTTCCTGCATCCCAGTTGAGTGCCCTAACAACTGGGCAGTAGAGTCATTCTCACTCTTTCTCTGGTCCAATGAATATTTAAATATTTATACAAAGTGGAACAGCTTCGACAGGAGAGATTGAGGTATTCTGGGGTGGGTCTCTTTCATAGGCCAACATTTAGGGCACACTTCTGAGAGGAGAGAGATGTGAGTTCAAATCAGGCAGAGAGGGATTAAAACCTGGGTGTCCTACATCCTGAGTGTAGGTTATAAGTGGGGTGCTGCAGTTGCCATTTTTTTGTAAGAAAGTGCTTATGCACCTAACCTCACAAAGGGTTCCTGGCTGTCAATCCTAAATCCATACAGGAACTTCCCTCACAGTAGGCACCTAACTCTCTTTGAGGAGCAGAGTTTAAGTGCTGTTTAGGCCACACCCTCTCCTCAGCATTTCCTATTGTCTTATTTAGGTGGCTCTCTGCTCAGCTTGCTGGCTTTTGTGAATCCAATTCCTAGGTGCCTAACTCTCGCCAGGCATTGCATAGGGAGCAGTGACATTCCGAATGGGGGGGAGGGGACGGGACCATGCCCCCGGGAGCTGGCCAGGCCCAAGGAGGAAGAGCCACCCCACCCCCTGTCCCAGGCAGCCAGGGCGTCCTCCCAGCTCCTCTGCCCCTGCACTGGGCTCAAGGAGGGAGCTGCGGGACCAGAGTCCATCACAGCCCCCCTGTACCGCCAGGCAGCCCCCACTACCCACACAGTGGGGGGAGAGCAGAAACGGACCCACAGAGCCCCCTCCCCCACCATGGGGCGCTGCCGACACTGCTGCTGCTGCTGTCGCCGATGGCGAGGGGGAGCAGGGTAGAGCAGGACACAGGCCTGCAGACCCACCCCCGATGGGGCGCTCCCACCAACAGGGGAGGGAGTGGGGGAGAGTAGGACACAGGTCTGCAGACACCCCTCCCCCCCCCACAGGGTGCTGCCGACGGGAGGGGTGCCAACATAAGTATGGCCTCCAGGTGCGGGAGACCCACGGTACACCACTGATAGGGAGAAGGATACCTGTGGATCCCACTAGGCAGCAGGGCACCTAAAGTTGCAATTGCAGTGCTGAGCTTAACTGCCTTTTGTGTTGTTTCAACTAACCATGATTTAAACACTCAGTGTTGAAATACATGCTCCAGTTGCATCAGGCACCCAAGTAAATTAACGGCACACCTTGCCCTTTTATCAGTAGGTAGGCAGAATCCAGGCTGCCTACTACAGCTGCACTGAATGAGTTGTTAGTGAGCCCAGAGATCAGGCTCTGTAGCATAGTACCCCAGATCCTTCTGTGATAACCTCCAGCACAAAGTGGATGATGTACATTTTGATTTTTCCTGTCAAAGGAGGAAAAAAGTGTGATGAGATAAAAGCTACATATGCACAAATTGAACTAAAGTGATCTACATTTCTCCTAGAAAAATAATTAAGGAAATAAAATTCAGTGACTGTTTTTGTTACTTTGAGTACATGGCAGCCTCCACTCAAACCGTCTGGTGGCTTAATATGCAGGAGGAAAAAATACCCATGAAATCTGTAATGGGAAAGGCTGAGATTCTTAGTCTAAATCTATGGCTTAAACTCTATGCATCACTGCAATAAACTTATACAGGAGGAAGAATGTCTACTCATGGCCAAATTCAAGGAGTGCATGCAGTTCCGGTTACCCCCGTGCCAGAGAGATGGAGATAATCTGGAGGGAATTCAGAGACAAGCAACAGGGATTGGAGGTTGCTACTTATGAGGAAGGGATGAAAGAATTGAACATAAATACATACAGGGGATGAGGGGTATGCTAACTTTCTACATATCATTTGAATAGGATGAAACTAAACATAGGAGGGGTGTCAGGAAACCTTTCCTAACACTGAGAGCCAGCTGCCTCTTCCTCTTGCAGAGAATTGTTCAGTTGTGTGTAGTGTAGTTATAGGAAGAACCAGAAATTCGAGAGAGACTGATCTTGATACCTTCAGCTTGATTTCTAAACCAAAGACTTTGGAGAAGCAACCCCACTTTTCCATGCCTATCTGCATTGATCTACCCAACCACTTGAGGTTCAGCAATTGAGGGAGCATTTGTGTACTTTGATAGTGGATGAATGCTTATGGAAGTGATGAGCCTCTACATAAATCTAAAGTACCTGTCTGGACTACAACATTGTCTGTATCTATAGCACTTCTTGCAGTCTGATTAATTTGGAATTAGGATTATGGTCCAATAGAGTTATTTAAAATATCCATTGAATGTAGAATTGTGCAATGCTCATGGAATTAATGAAGCACTTGCCTCTTATCAGGAGTAAAAATCATTCTCATATCCATTCAGTATTATCACTCACCTAACTAATTTCTTCTTTCTGGCAGTCCCTATCTTTGCCTTTGTCTTTCCCATGATCTTGGGCACACATTTTCTGCTATAAAGGAAAATTTAGCTCAGTAGCTGTGTTCTGCGTTCTAGTGACAAGCAGATTGTCTTCTTGCTGGCCTGCTAGTTAAATGGTGTGCATACAGTACTTGCTCTTTGGGGTGTTCAAATCCCGGCATGCCTTGCTTTCACACTGTAGGGTAGGAGACAGGGTTCCAATATTTTTAACTAGTAATCTGCATTGCACAATTACATCCTCATCAGTTATAGCTAATGGATGATTTATAGTATTGTCCGCAAAAATAAATGTAAAGCATTTCCTACTGTGACTAACACTGGTTCAGTTCCTCCTGTGTTAGCGCTGTTAGGAGCTCCAGCATACACAGGCTGCTAGATGCTTACAACACTATGTTATCTAACCTTGCTCAGAGCAGGTTTAAGCACCTTGTAAAGGTGTTAAGGCTGTTATGAGCTTTAGAGAAGGATTTTTAATACACCCCCCTCAAGCTCTGTTTGGGAAACCAGAGCTGCTTTGCGAGGACTGTAGCATATTTAATCATCAGAGCTGCTGTTATGTAACATTAATATGGGACTGAGCCCATTGTGAGAGGGAACGAGACATCTCCTTTACCTACTTTGCTCAGATGGGACCGTGTATGCTACAGTATGCGGCAAGGAGTTAGATTATGCTATCTGTAATAGTCATCACTCTGAAAGTCCCATAAGCATGCACATAATGCATCTGGGGGGCAAGAGTACTGACCCCTAAACAGCCCTGCTTTCTTTGTAGGGCAGCTGGAGCGGGGGTGCTGGCAGAGCCTCCTCACACAGGGAATGCCATGGAAACTGGCAAAGCCACTCCAGAAGCATGAGACCAGTAGATAGCAACAAAACGCAGCCTAGGCAGAATTGATGGAAAGCATTCTATCCTACATAGGTTTTTAAAACGGCTTACCACCTTAGTATTTGCCCACTTTCCAGTAGTGCATTAAGCAATCTGACTACATATCTGTCATGTTTGGTCTCTCATCCACTCTGCAAAGACGAAACGTGGAGTGGCTTGTTTTGGTAGGGTGCTGGTTTTTCGGTTAAATATACCTGTAGCTATGTGTTTATGTTAGAGACGGCAAGGTCAAAGAAACGCACCTTGCGCACTGAGCAGAAAGAGTGAGATTTATGAGGGTCCTTAGTTGCCGGGGGAGTTCATTGCATAGTCTTGGACCATCCCCGGAGAAGGCTCTGCTCTGCCACACTCGGATCCACTGTAAGAGGTCCATCCCACTGAACGTCCACAGGGCCGAAGCTGTGACCACACCTTGTCCCAGAGCTTCAACCAGTCTGATAGGCCTCGGGGCCCACGCCATGGCTGTGACGCTAAGCACCGCAACTTTGAGCTGCCATGGAACGGGACGCCCATAGCACCATTGCTGTCCCGGATACGCACCGCAGCACTCTGCTCTCCCCTAGCCAGCCTTCCCTGGTGTGGGGCTTGGGCCGGTTCCCGCCCAGGAGCGGCGCGAAAACCCGATCCAGGCCATGATGGGCTGGGGCTCAGCATCAAGGGCACCTCTCGCCAGGGAGCTGGCCGAGACGGGAAGCTCCCGCCGGCGGAGCTGTCCCGTGCTCTGCAGACCGGAGGGAAGAGGAGCCGCGGCCCTCGCAGCCCCGCCCCCGGATCCGCAGTACCTCAGCCCGCCCACTTTCCCGGGTTGCAAATAGGAGAGGGGAACGACTGCAAGATGGCGATTTCCCTCGTCCCTCAGCGCCGCCGCCATCTTGTTTGTAGTTCTGAGACTTGCGAGGCTACGATAGGCTGCGCATGTGCGGGAGCCCCGATTGCCTCGCCGTGCAGTGCGCAGGCGTGCCCAGTTCCGCCAGGGACCTAGAGCCACGGATGCTGCTGCCAGAGCTGGAGCCCCGGGAGCAGCCGTTTAGTCTGCGACACGGGTAAGAGCCGGCAGCCGGGCCGGGCGCGCCGTGGTTAAGTGGGGGCGCGGCTCGCCTCGCCCCCCCCCGCCGGCCAGGCAGGGCGCAGGGCCCGACCCCCACGCCGGCTGGGGGTCCTGGCCGGGGGGGATACGAGCAGGAGGCTCTTGCGGGCCCTGGCCTTCAGCTGGGCAGGGCGCTGCTCCCGGCGCTGGGGTCTCCCCGCCCGCGGCCGATGGTCGCTTTGGAGCGGGCTGGGTGGGGGCGACCCAGCGACCCGGCTTCCTAGCCCGCCCCAGGAGCCCTGCACCCGTCAGCCAGGCCCGGCGCGGGGACGGAGTGTCCGTGGAGGGGCAGCCCCGCGTCCCGGGCGTTCTCCGGGCATTGAGGGGAGATGGCTCCATCCTTCCTTCCCCAAGCGGCGCGAAGGCGAAGGGCAGGGACACGATTCCGGAGAAAGGGAGCAACAAATGGGCAGGGCGCTGCCTGGCAGCAGTGCGCTGGGGTTAGATCCCCGCGCAGTCTGTGCTGTCAGGACTGGCCTGCGCTAGGTGCCTACTTGGAACAATTGTCTCCAGTGTGAGAGGTAATTACACCCCCAGCCATAGGTTGATGGAAGAATGCTTTATCTGGGGAGGTGGATTCCTGGTGCTGAGGGGAGAACTGCTTCCTTGGGCATAGGTAGTTTCTGCACCAGAGGTGTCAAAGATATCTGGCCACAAAGGCTATTTAAGACAAAATTGTTCACTTGGCAGGCTACACTGTTAAAGAAAAAAAATTAAAGGGGCAGCCCAATGGCGCAGCTTTCACTTACTCTTTCCATACCTGCTTAATACTTTATTTTATTATTGATGATAAAATGAAAAAAATTAAATATTTTACTTTCAATTGAAATATCTACTATAAAACAGAGTTCAGAGTACATGATGCATTACTACATTTCAACTAAAATTAAAGTATACTGGGTGAAAATGCAAATTAAATTTACCTTTTATGACTTTTGCCCAGAAACCTGACACTTCTCTTGCGCCGGGACGGGCAGAGGTTTCTGCCCAGAAACCTGACTCTTCTCTTGTGCCGGGATGGGCCAGCAGCACTCCAGGAGCGGGAAGTGGTGCATTCCGGCCAGCAGTGCTCAGAGCTGGGGCGGACCAGAGCTCAACACTGGGGTGGGTTGGGCTGGCACTTGGGTGCCATGCGTGCTTGCACTGGTGGTGCTCTGGGGGCTGAGAGCACTCGGGCCAGCAGCGCTCCAGGGGCGGGCCAGTCGGTGGTGCTCCGGGGCTGGGCCGGAGAGTGTGTGGGCCACAAAAATTAACCTTGCGGGCTGCATGTTTGACACCCCTGATCTACACTGAAATGCTACAGTGGCACCTCTGTGCTGCCATAATATTTTAACTATAGACATACCTCATACTTTAGCAAAAGTATCTTACGATCAGACAAATCCATTGTAATACAGGCTGCTAGTGACTTTCCTCAAACTTCTTGTGCCAGTCTTTGGATTGTTTAATAGTGCTAATTGACTTTTTGGCAGTTTTTTTTCCAATTAACTTCAGCTCCCAAAAGATCTAAGTTTTCAAGCTTCTGGTATTCCAGTTCTCAGGACTTCATCTGCATCAACACTGATTCCTGTAACTTTCAAAAATGAGCAGAAATTCTCCATTAGAAACAGAGTACATTGTAATAGATTCCTTTATCCCTGCTTGAGTTGTAAATAATGGGCTCAGCTAAAAACATCTACTTAAAAATCTCATGACCTCACTCCTGCAAGAGAATAGCTTGTAAACTTGGTAACCTGATACTGGAGATGTTGGCTTCTGCACATCACCCCTGTTGAGTAAGTTGAGGATTCTTCCCCAGGATGCTATGCCTGATCATGGGCTTCATGTTGCATAAAGCCTCTGACCACCTTTTCTTGCTGAAAAGGAGAGAAGCCAGATGTCTCCTCCACACCAACCATACACTGATTGTTTAGACAGGTATGTTCTTTACTACCTCCCCCATGTTCTATTTTTGGGGTGTGCTCCAGCCTGTGCATCTGTTGCTACTCAAGGTTTTCCCAAGTAGCAGAATGAAATTGACATGACAGAACACTGAACAGCAATGCAACTGTCATGTTAATTTCATTCTCTTGCTGATTGGGAGCAAGGATTGGCACTGTCTACAAACTTAGCACAGCCTTGGTGTCTCAGTCCAAAGGGTGTTTTTTTTTTTTTTTTTTGCAGACAGGAGGTCTAGAAACATTATTTCAAATGAAAGGGTAGTTCCTCACCCTACTCACCACTAAGTGGTTTTCAAGCCCTGGTTTTAGTAAATAAGTTCTTTATATTTAATTTCCATTTTTAAAAAGTATATTACTAAAGCTGTGTTCTCCATCTAGTTTACAGAAGGATGTGATTTATTCATTTAAATCATCCACGGGAAGCTATTGTTTATGTAAGCCTTCGTGGTGCTAGGGAAAATTATGGCATAGATAAACGTTTAGTCATCGGTATATTGATTTTTTTTTTCTTGAACACTGACTTTGTTGAAGTTCAGCTGCAAATTAAAAAATATCAAATAACTTTAAAATATTGTGCTGAGAGCCTCTGATAAAGGTAGCAAGGAATTCAGCACATCAGGAGTATTCAAAGTATAAATATAATCATTTTTTGGGAGATGAAAGCAAGATGTTCCTTAAATCAGTGAGGTTTTGTTTAGGAGTGATTGGGTAGAGGAGTTGGTTGTGACAATGTTTTCTTGGTTTGCAGCTTTACTTGGCTCTGTGCCTACATTTACCTGATATTAATGTAAAGCAGAATGAGTTATTCAAAAATATTGTGGTTATTAAATTAACTGCTTCTGGGACCATATTAAACGTTCTCATAAAATTCCATGCTGCGGGAGCCTAATTCTTCGGACCAGACAATCCCATATGCAACACTCACTCACTTCTAATGATGGTTGCGAGCATTCAATTACATGAATAACAAAGACTATCTGACAGTTGGTCTTGTTGCACAGGTTAGGAGGTTGCATTGTTGTGGAAGAAACTTGGGTTCTAGTGCTTGGTCCAGTCTCTCCCTCATCACGTTAGCAGCAGGTCCAAGAGCACTGTATTATTAACCCTACTGAGGGAGTACAATATATGAATCTGAGTCAGAACCTGTAGCAGAGTGACCATGACCCCCTCACTGTGTGGATTAGAAGGGGTTTGAGAAGGTGAGACTGAATGCACCCTGTTTTCACCCCCTACATTACTGTAATATACTTTGCACAAAGTATGCCTTGTAATGTATCATTGGAAAACTCATAATTCACTGGTCAGTAATATCATGGTGAAATGTGTGTGGCATCATTATGTGTAAAATTATGAATTCTCTTCCCCCCCTCCCCCCCCCCAGGGCAATGGTGGGGCATGTTAAAACGCACAAAGCAACAAATAGGCAAAAACGATCAACCAGGTCGTAAACAAAGGAATGTGTGTTTACCTCAAATTTACATATAAACTGTAAACAGAGTCCTCTCCCAATGAAAGGGGAAAGGCAAGGGATAAAGGGGATGTGAATTTTGGCAAACAGGAATGGAAAAAAAACAGCATGGGACTTTTCTCAAGGAGACTTCGTGCCTCCTGGCTCTCAGCTGGAAAGAACTTTTACCTAGAAATAACTCTCGAGCTTGCATTTCAGAGGGGCAAATGAGCTACAAAAGTGAGGGGGCAGACACCCCCAAGAGATCCCTATCTCTCTGCATCTAAAACTACAAAAGAATCAGCTGTTGGACTTACGGGGGTGGGGTTCTGACCAAAAAGGTTCGTCAGTAAGGCTAATAGAAGCATATGGGTAGAGCCCTGCAAATTCACAGATATCTGCCTTATATCCGCGGACTATTTTTTGCAGATTGTGGATCGGCTGCAGATCTCAAAGGCAGGGAAGCAGCTGTCTGCAGCGCATAGCCTTTCAGGCTGCTTCCCCGCCTTTCAGATCTGGGGGTGGGGGTTGGCCGTTGGAGTGGACCGCCAATCAGTTGTTCAGTGCCCCTCTCCCCACAGGCCGCCAATCAGCTCCCCATGCCAGCTGCTGTTGAGCTATTCCATGGAGCCCCGCCAATCAGCTGTTCAGCAGCTGCCTGGAGGAGATGGCCTCTGTCATGCTGTCTGGAAAGGGGGGGCCCCTGAGGTGTATTCAGGAGCTCTGATTACTCCTTTCTACACCAGTCTCACGTTGGGGGTGTCATGCGGGCTGGCTTGAGTGGGGGGGCATTTAGTATATTGTGTGACATCAGTATGGCAGAATCATAATAATCCATGTGGGATAGGCCATGTTAGGTACTGTTAGGAAGGTTATAATGTGCTCAGTACGATAATAATACTTGTGTTCATGTGTGATATGTGAAATGGAAGTTATAGATGTATTTGAGATATCTGTATTTCAAACTGCTCTGCCTGGGCAACACCCCAGAGAGGAAGGCTGCAGAACAATGGCCTGCATAATGGCCCATTAAGGCATTCCCAGGTGCAAGGGGCCCTGAGGAAGAGGCCAGCATCACCACTGAGTCATCAGAACCTGCTTATGTGACTCTGGACTCCATTGCAGGCAGCCTACCTGATGAAGCATCAGGAATGTCCCATGTGACTTTGGGCCCCAGGCACACCAGAGGAGTCACCAGTATTGGCCCATGTGACTATGGACTCCATTTTGGGTCTTGTGACTGTCCGCAGGCCGCATGGCAGGGGGAGGGGGTTTATAAGATCAAGCCACAGGATCCATCTTTGTCTTTGCTCCTGTCCAGTCTGCAGACATACACCTATCTCTGGACCAATTCATCTTGCAGCTGAACCGAAGGACTCAGACCCATCCAGGTACTGGATGTGAACCAGAGAGAACTACACAAGCCTGCAAATCCACATTTCTTCCAGAAACCTGAAGTGTATGGACTTTTAATCATTTGTATATCTGTGATTTACTTTAACCCTTTAACATTTCTCTCATGGTTTACTTCTTCCTTT
This sequence comes from Emydura macquarii macquarii, assembly GCF_026122565.2. NCBI lineage: Eukaryota > Metazoa > Chordata > Testudines > Chelidae > Emydura > Emydura macquarii. The sequence continues at coordinate 1,734 of NW_027133845.1, read as the reverse complement.
TTACAATAAACCTTTAGTTTAGATACTAAAGGATTGGCTTACAGCGTGGTATTTTAGGTAAGATCCAAACTTATATTGAACTGGTGCTGTGGCTGACCCTTTGGGGTCAGAGGGAACCTTTTAGTAAAGAGCAGAGAGTTCTAGTAACTGGTCTCTTTACTGGACCTGGTGCTGATTTGGGAGCCTGGAGCTGAAATGCAGTAAAGGGGGCTGTGGGCATTCGTGGACTGGCTTCTTGATATCCAGTGAGGGGTAATCAGAAGCAGTTCGTGGCTGGTTGGGAAGCTGGGCTTCAGTGTCACCCACCAGCGTGAGGAGAATCCGCTCTCCTTTTGCAGCCTGCCCTGACCTTGGCATTATCAGTTGGCTACCCTGGGCACGGGTCATATCACAGCCTCCAAACAGCTGATTGGGGGTCCCAGAGTTGTGGGGCTGTGGAGGTGCGGATGCCATAGAAAAGAGAGACTGCAGATGGTGGGTCGGATGTAAATTGATTCATGCAGATTGGAGGCAGATCCACATTTTTGTATCTGTTCAGGGCTCTACATATAGGTAAGAACTTTACCTTAAATCAAGCCTAGTTTGTTGAGTTTTAGAATCAGAAAGCGTTTTATTTTTATTTTTCTTGTAAGCATTTCTAACTGTAATACCTATACTTGAATTCACTTAAAATCCTATCTTCTTTAGTTAAATAAACTTGTTTTATTGTTTAATTAAATCCAGTGTGTTTAAGTTAAAAAATTTGGGTAACTTAAAGTGATATACTGTTGTGTGTGGTACCCTTAGAAGGACAACAGACCTAATGTATCTGGGCCATCCAGGAGAGAGAGTGCAGAATACATATTGTAGGGGAATATGCAGGACTGGGAGTGTGTTGGGGTTACCCAGCATATAGTAACCAAAACTAGTGGGAGCCTGGGTGTGGCTGGTGTTTGCTGGCAGGCTGTGGGGATCAGAGGTTCTGGACCAGGGTTATGGCTGCACACAAACATTCGGAGAGTGAATTCCATGCTGGCAGGCTTTCTGAGCAGCTCAGGGGAGAGCCACAACAGCAAAGGCATTGTGAGGCACCCCAGGTACCAGGGCAGGAGGTTACACAGCATCTCACTGGTCTGGATTGCTCCCTGGAAGATCACAGAGGGGGTGGGGGATCATGTTTGGGAAGCACAGTTGGGTTGCAGTAGGGAGTCAGAGGATGGGGGATTAGACTGGGGGAATTTACCATTGTGAGAGAGGTGGCGCTTCCCCCTGCTGTCCTCTGGGCACTTGTCTGCTCTGTAGAGACATCCAGCACCCTTTCCTTCACTGAGCTAGGAGCTAAGGGCCCCACTGCTTGAGTGTTCTGTCTGCCCTCCGCCCGATAGGGTCTGGTGTCTTCCAAATCCAAGAGAGTGCAAATCGTGCAACAGCTTGGTTTATTTGTTTGTTTATGTTCTAGTGTGCACAGCTCATGGGCAGAGACTGGTGGGTGATAAAGTACTAGGTCTCAGCACAGAGACACCTGGGAACTTGATTGTTTCTAGGGCAGGCACAGCGGGGAGTGGTGGCAGAGACTGATAGGCTATGAAGCATGACTGAACAAACAGCTGACTGATTACCAAAAATGGATTTCAATAGAGTCATTGAGGGCTCTCCAGAAAACTAGAGCTTGTCTGGTGAACTGGGTTATGGGTTACACTGTACAGGGTTGGGAAACAGGAAGAAGCTTTAGGCTGGGAATAAAATAAGTGTTCA
>NW_027133844.1:0-12776 GCF_026122565.2 Emydura macquarii macquarii | reverse complement strand
TATGAAATTGGTCAGAAATGTATTGATTTTCTGATTCTTAGAGCTGGTCAGGAACAGAATTTTCATTTCATAGGAAATTGCGTAAGTTCCAGTTTTCGTTTTCAGTCCACTTCTGACTTTTCAAAAATAGAAGTGTTTTAAATTGTATTCTGAGATTATTTTATTTCATTTCTTATTACTCTTATGTCATCTTTTATTTTATTTTATTACTAGTTTTTTTGTATATTATATTTCATTTTGTATTATTTTATAACGTATACAGTAATTATTTTTTCCCTAAACAAAATTTTGTAAACATTTCCCATGGAACATTTTAATCTTGACAATTTGGCATTTTTTGATGGGAAAACATTCCATTTGAAAATTATTGATCAGCTCTGTATTTTGTCCCTTTTCTTTGGTTAAAAAGTATTAATTCTCTCTCTTTGTTTGTGGCTGTCCAATCTGCCAGTCCATTCTGTCTGTTTGCCAGGCATTACTTAGCTTTCTTAACTGCTAAGCAAGGACTTGATCCCGTGCAGAGTTACACAAAGTTAACTTTACACCTGGGAATAATTGTCTTGTGTCTGAGCCTTAGTTTGTGGAGATCAAAGATAAAATTCCCATTGACTTAAAGGACTGGATCCTTTGATTTCAGTGAGATTTGGACATCTAATGCCTTTAGCCTTCTTTGACACTGATTGTCAATGTGTGAATCCCTAGAACTAAGTGCAGCAGCAGCAAATCTCAGCTCTGCGTTACCCATATCATAACTCCAGGTCTCTCAGTACCTTACGGAAGAGGATGCCGCTCTTAGAGTACAATCTTCAGTTCCTAAGGCACATCAGCCTGTCTCACTGAAAGTCAATGGCTCTTTGGCACCTAAATCACTTTTGAAATTTGCTCGTGTTTTTCAAAGTGTGACCCTTAGATCAAGGCCTCCTGGTCAGATGTTCCTGAAAAGAGCAAATGAATTTTGTTGCTCAGATAAAATGAAGGTGCAAGAAGGTGTTTTGCACATCTCGGTGGGGATTTTCAAAGTGGGCTAATGTATACAAGCAGCACCCAGCGCCCACTGAATTGCTAGCAAGCTGAGGTTACAAAGGGCAAATGCAACGAGAGTCCCGTAGCACTTTAAAGATTAACAAATTTCTGCAGGCATAAGTACATCTTCACATATCCCAGAAAAGTTTCAGGGATCTTCAGTGCCCTGGCAATTATAGGAATGAGATAAACTTGTACCAGAACTATAGGCTCCCGCGCTGGTCTGTTGGTCTATATGATAATCATCAGAACTTCTTGATTACTCTCCTCTACAGGGTTGGTTAGATATTCACACTAAGTGGTTCAGGGTCCTATCTGGGCACAGTGAATAAGATTGTTTCATTTCTGTGTATTACAGTGGGCTCTGTAACTTGATTCAAAACCTGTGCTTTTTCAGCACAACATTTGTGACCTACTGTCCTTTCTTCCCCTGAAGGAAAGGTTCGTTCCAGCTTTTTCGGAAGAATACAAATATCCACTTGGTTCTAAATGCAAAACATACTAGAAGATTGTTAGTCCCAGTCCTTTGGTAGCATAATTTGCTCCCTAGCCATGTAATGAGGTCTCAGTCCTTTATCACCCGTGGGGATAATTTTGTGTTGCTAACGCTTTGTTTTCATAAAGCCCAATATTGAATATTTGGGTCTCCTATAATTGCATTTTTCAAAAAAGGGGGTTTTGTTTGTTTTTATAATTGATCTCTGGCAAACATATTGAAGATAGGGATGAAATCCCATTGCTTAATTCTTTGAAGGAGACAGATCTAAACGGAAAATGGGCTATATAACCCTTGGATGGACCTGAATCATCACACTGTGGCTTTATTTTTAATTCCAAGTTTATTGGCTATTAATCACTTAATTTTTTGTTACTGAAATTGTGGTTTAATATTTATTACTGTCCATTTGTCATTCCTGTGGTCAGCTGCCATCTAGAGATTGTTAGAAGAGACATATAAAATCCTGGCCACATTAACCTTGTCCTCCTCATAGTGCTCATTCTACAGCCTAATCACGCCTTCACCCTCCATTATCCACCGTATCCGAAGCAACAGCGTAGACTACCCAAGTGTCTAGCTGTGGGTTATTCACACAAGTCTCTCTTTCCATCAGTCGGCCCTTTTTGACTTGGGAGATTATCAGCACTCCATGTTAATGCAAAGCCCCTTTCCTTGGATTATCGGAGTTCATTTCAAAGCCAGGAACGTCCTGACTTATTTACACAGGGGCTCACTTCTTGGGCGAGGTCTCCACCCAGATTTTGCACCAGTATCACTATTCTAGTTAGCGGTGTGACTTTGTTATGTCAGTACAACCTCTAGTGCGGCCACAGTTTCGCAATGTGGAGGTCTCTAGCATTGGTCTGGCTTATTGCCATGCCCGTATGGGAATGAACTATATCGATATAAGCGCCTTCACATCACTATAATTGCATCCGCTCGCTGTGGATGAGTGGGTCCTGCGTGGCACCGCCTGAAGGCCTCAGAGTAGCCTAAAATTCAGCCCCTCACCTCAGTTTCCCTTCTTTGTTCCCCAATAAACTCCACACAGGTTTTCTCCAGTCGAAATCACAACAGCCCTCCCATTGGTTTCATACGTTAACTTCAAGTTCAGAACTAAACCCAGAAGTCTTACCTGCAGCTGCAAACACCCCAAACTGCCCTCTGGGCAGAATCTTTCCTCCCATAGCAGGCTACCCTCAGCTCTTCCGGGCTGGAGCAATTCACCCACTCGAAGGGTTTTCCCTCACTCACTCCCTGAAATTTCACTTCAGCTTTTTGAGCTTGCCTCTGACTCTAGCCCCTTCCAGCTTTTTTTGCAAATTGCCAGGATAGCTAAAGTGGTGCAACGTCTACATGTAGAAAAAACCTTTACATATTGATTTCTCACCCCAGACACGAAGGGGACAGACAACCGGAGATCTGACAACAAAGACGACAAAAAGAGATGTTTTTAGCTTTGTTTAGTTTTTATTGATCTAGGCTTTTGGTAACAGACACAGAGTCATTGGCGTCTCCTAGATGATGGTAAAACCTGAGAAGGAGCTGGTGGAAAACATCCCCTGGGCGTGGGGGGAATTCTCAGGAAACTGGTTTGGCTATAAATGTACAGGCTGGTTTTCCAATAAGAGATGATGTTAGGCACCTAAATCCCACAGCCAGTGAATAGGATTTGGGCACCTAACATCCTTAGGGGCCATTGTCAATGATAAGTGGACATGGTTGATCAGACATTTCTCTGGACTAAGACTCTGGACGGTTGGTTTCTAGGCTATTCTCTGCCACTTGCCCGCTGAGCAACTCCAGGCAGATAACTGCACCTCATTCTGCCTTAGTTTCCCCAGCTGTAACATGAGGATGAGGATGTGAGCCTAGGGCTGAAGTCACAAAGCTTCCCTTTTAGGCACCTGAACCCCAGAATCTGGACCTCCTGGGATTCACAAAACCCCTGCTCAGCTGCCTGCAACCCTGTAGGCGACTAAGTGTTTGCAGCAAAATGGCCACAGGCCCTGTGTTTCTGCCTCTGGCCATGCCCTCTGCAGCCTCACACCAGGCACCCAAGTATCCTGACACACAGGCCCTATGTCACTGTTGAGACTGGGCCAGTAATAAGCCTGTGCTAAGCCCTGCAGCACAGGTTAGAGGGTTTCCTTTTGATTCCTGTCCCTTTGGAAAGAAGCCCGGGGATGAAATACACTACAAGGAACAAAAATTAATTACACCATTTCCTAACGCTGGAGTCCCAGGCTGATGTTGCCATCATATATTTGTAGAATTGGGACAATGGTGTGTGTATTTGTGTGTGTGTGTGTGTGCGTGTGCGCACCCCTCTCTCTCGCCCTACGGGGAACAGATGCCCAGCTGAGTCTGTTTTCCCTGCACCATCTCACTGAGCACAATGCTCCGTTGTTGGCTGAACTCTATGCAGCCACTAGTTCAAATCTCCCCCAGTCTCACCCAGCTGTGGCATCTGATAAAGGCCCTAACAGGAACGGGTCACAGGTTACAAGAGGTGTGTCTGTCTCCACTTCTGCCCCTGGCTGTGACTCTAAGAGCATGACACAGCCCAGTGAAGCTTCGGTTTAGTCCCTAAACCAGCCTCTGGCATATCTATTTTATTTCAAGCTAAGGCAACTGGTTGGCTACAATTGTCCTAAAATGCATTTCCTGCAAGCTTTCCTCAGGGCCCTCTTCACCTCTTTGTTTCTCAGGGTGTAGATGAGGGGATTGACCAGGGGAGTCAGGACCGTGTAGACGACAGAGAGAACTTTCTTGAAGTCTCCCAGAATGTTGTCTGTGGGGAACATGTAGGTTATTATCAGAGTTCCATAATAAATGGACACCACGATGAGGTGGGAGGAGCACGTGGAAAAGGCCTTTTGCCTCCCCATGGTGGAAGGGATTCTCAGGATGGTGGCGATGATGGAGATGTAGGATGTCACAGTCAGTAGGAATGGGACCAGGGAGAATATCAAGCATAGCATGAAGGTCAATATTTCTATCAGCTGAGGATCACTGCAAGAGAGTTTTACAAGGGGGATAAGATCGCAGAAGAAATGGTCAATAGCATTGGGGCCACAGAAAGTTAACTGTGATATCGACAATGTTGTTATGCTGTTAGCTAGGAAGCCACCTACCCAAGAGCCACCTGCGAGCTGGAGGGAAGATCTGCTACTCATACGGGCTGCATAGTAAAGTGGTTTGACTATGGCTAAATACCGATCATAAGAAATCACCGATAGGAGCAGGCATTCTGTAGCTGCCAGAGAACCAAAGAAATATAATTGTGTGATGCACCCACTGACTGAGATGGTTCTATCCCCGGTCAGGAGACTGGCCAGCATCCTGGGCAGGATGGTGGAGGTGTAGCAGGTCTCCAAGCAGGACAAGTTCCCCAGGAAGAAGTACATGGGGGTGTGAAGATGCTGATTGGTCACAACTAGCGCCATGATGAGGATGTTCCCAGCCATGGTTGCGATGTAGATCACTAGAAACAGCAGGAAGAGAAGGATTTGCAGTTCAGGAAGGGTCCCAAATCCCAGGAGGATGAATTCTGTGAGAAACGTTTGATTTTCCTGTTCTGGGGCCACCATCGGGGTGTACTTATGGGAAAGAAATTCACTCTATGACATAAACAAACAACATTCACTCCTTAACATGTCAACGTTGTTTTCATTGTCTCTCTCTGCTGGCTACCAGAGCAATAGGTGCATGGATTATGGAGGCTAGGAGAGGGAAATGCCATCTCTTTATCTGTGGGACAGATTTCCTATATGGGCAGGCAACAGGTTCCACAAAACGTTAGTCTCTCTGCACACAAGAGTAGTAACTTGACAGAGGGAACCAATGCGTTCAAATACGACATGATGGAGCTGAGGTAAAAGATTACACAAACACAGACATCGGTCCAAATCGTCACACCTTTCACGTTCTGGTGCATCGAAGTAGAACCATGTCCTTCACAGATCAAAGTTCCTCTGGCAAAATGGGTCAGGATTTTATATTTTCCAGAAAGCCTCAATAAAGAAACAAATGAAGCAACTAAGACTCAGATATGCAATGGTTGGGCAGCCAACTCCAAGTGAATTGCACTGGACATGGGCCACCTAAAAATTTTCAAATGGCTTTAAAAGAATTATCAGTCAAATACCTGTGCTTCCCTTGGGCAATATTTCTTTGTCCCACAGTGCTGCACTCAACACATGGACACGGCCTTAATTAAAAGTGAATAGAAAGAAAAACACCAGCTGGAAAGCATCGTTTTGCCGAGAAATTTTTCCTCTATTGTAAGAAAAAATTCTGTATAGAATTTGAATTTTGTACGAACTGTGCTATTTCATATTGTGAGAGTGGGGTGGAACCCAAATTTTCATTTCATTGGCAATTCCATGATTTCTATTGTTGATTTTCTTTCCAATTTTGACGTTTAAATATACATTTATCTATTTTAATTTTAATTCTAGCTTATTTTTATTTTACATTACATTGTATTTTATAGTTAGCATAAAAATAATGTATTTCATAAAATCAGATACAATAACTCTTTTCCTGAAGAAAATTGTCAAAATTGATATGTTCCCATGGGACACTTTGATCTCGATCAACAAAATATTTCTCCCTCAAAAACATCTGTCAAATTTTTATCAGCTCTATATTTTCTTCTTTTTCTTTGATTTAAAATATTAATTCTCTGTTTGTGGGTGTCTTATCTGCTATGATTCATCCTGATTAACTGCTATATAAGGACCCGATCTTGTACAGAGTTACTCACAGAGATAAAAGAATTATTCACGGAGTGTAAAATTCAGTCTGAGCCTTCTCTCAGAAGATAAAATTAAAAGTCTAAGATAAAATTTCCATTGACTTCTGGGATGGGACCCTCTGGTCTCAAAGGCATTTGTACAGCTAATGCCTGGAGCCTTCTTTGAAAGTAAGAGCTCGGCTTGGCAGGATTTGATTTCAATCAATAGACATCAATAAACATTGATATCAGCTGAAACACTGAAACCACCAAAAACACCATCAGTAACAGTGGGCTTTAGTGCAGCCTCCCCCTGCACCTTATGCCAGCAGGGATGGTCTCACCAGCCTCGCTGCCGTGCAGGGAGTAAAAATTAAAATAATTTATCATTGAAAACCCCGCATAATTAATATTAGTTATCAAATTGCAGTCCCAATTCGGCCAAGCCTCCTCATAGCCAATGTCTGCTCCCTTCACACTCAGCAACGCAGCAAATATCAGCTCTGCTTCACCCACCTCATCTCCCTGACCCTCTGAAAGCTCCTTGTGTGACTTTCAGGCCAGATTTTCAAGGGCTGGTAGGTACCTAAAAAGGCTCAAGGATGCCTGAGTAGGGTCAGAGACTAACGCCCATCAATTTCAAATCCCAGCTGGTGTGTCAGTGTCTTTAGGAGCTGAAACACCTCCATCCGCCTGTCCCTCTGTGTGCCAGTCCCTCATCTGTAAAGCAGGGAGAACAGCCCCGCACCGGGGTGCTGGGAGGATAGATCTATGCGAGACAGAGAGGTGCCCAGATACCATGGTGATGGAGCCAGATAAGGAGCTAGGATAGCAGTGACCTGGCAGCTGTTGTCTTTTTCAAATTCAGTCATTTGGCTTTGGGTTGGGAGTTTGAGAGAGATCATTGCCCCATTGCCCTTGGATTGCCACGGGAGAAGTTACCTGACACACTGACATTGCAAAAAATCCTCAAGGTGCAGGAGCAGAGAGGAAAAGTCCGAAGTACCTCTGAGGCAGATCTGCCAGGAACTGGAGTCTCTGTTGTCACCTCCTCACTCAGACGTTCAGGGTTCGGGATCCAGGCTACTCCGTCCATCTTCTCTCCCCTCGTACGTCCATGTTCCCAGTAAACAGAACGAGAACCCAGAAAAGCTGCCCTGTCTGGTAACGTGATCCATCCCTCATACCTTCAGTCAAACGGGGAACATCTTTTCTGGTTCGTTTTATATCCTTCTGTGGTAAGGTGCAGTCTCCTGAGACACGTCTGCTGTGGGGAACATAACAGGCAAGGGAAAGCTGGGATTTACTCGACAGTTTTGCAACAATAAACCGGAGTCAAACTTTCTAGTCTGAAAGGGAAAGGCCTGGAGAGAGAAGCAGCTTCTAATCCTGAAACAAATAGCTCACTGTATTGGTTGCACACCTCAGTGTCTGGAAAGAACTGATGCACCAATTCTAGATTTTACAGCTGAGAGTTTCAGAGCTGCCTAAGAGATTTAGACACTGAATTCCCATCCAAATCCCACAGAAGGTTTGGAAACCTCTGCAGAGTTTGCTGATCTTACATTTTCTCCCACCAAACCTCCTCTTGCTCTCCATGTCAAGCACACGTGTACCCGTTCCCCAGCCCGTAAGCTCACTCAGTCACTCCACGTAAGTCTAAGCGATTTAGGAGCCTAAGCACCATTTTCAAAAGTGACCTCGTCATTAAAGCTTAGCAGCCTGGATCTCACTGAGCAGCAAGGGGAGTTAGGCTCCTCTGTCACTTTTGGAGCCTGCGTCAGGTATTTAGACAATGTTACCCTTAGCTCAGTGCCTCCTGCTTAGTCATTTCTGAGAAGAGGCAGTGCAGGTTGCTCCTTAGATCAAATGCAGATGAAACAAGGTGCTTTCCACATTTGGGTTGGGATTGTCAAAGGAGGCACCCATGCAAGAAGGCACCAAATCTACACCATAACTGCGATGACATTTCTATGAGACTTTGGCACCTAACTCTCTTAGGTTTCTTGGAAAGGCCCAGCCCGTGTAGGTTGGAGACCTGAGATGATAAAATACAAATTTCTTGCCACATCCCAGGAAAGTTTCAGGGTCACGTGGATCTTCAGTGCCACAGCAATTATACAATTTATATCATCTTGTACCAGAACCATAGGTCTTGGCTTGGTCTGTCTGAGAGTTGAGAAACAACGGAACAGGACTGGCTCCATTCTGTAAAGGACAGTGTTGCACTTTCTCACTAACCACTTCATGGTCTGATTTAGGTACAGTCAATACCATCATTTCAGTTGTGTGTATTGCAAATTGTCTCCAAAACCGTCCTTTCAACATGAAGGATTTGACCTACTGTCACTTTGTGCTCTGAAGGAAATGTTTGTTCCAGCCTGTATGGAAGAAAACAGATATCCAATTATTTCTGAACGCAAAACTATCCAGAAGATTGTTCTTCCCAGTCCTCTTCTAGCATGATTGGCTCCCTAAGCATGAAATAAGGTCTTATTCCAATTTATCATCAGTGTGAAGAATTTTGTGTCACCAAATCTTTGTTGTTCATAAGGCCCAAAAGGCTGAATATTTGTGGCTCACATAACTGTATTGTGGAAAAAGGTTTTTTTTGGCTTTGTTTTTTTAAATGATCTCTGGCAAAAATACTGCAGACAGGGATGAAATCGCATTGCTCAACTCGGAAGGATACATGTCTAATCTGAAAATTGCCTACAACACAGAGACAGAGCTAAATCATATCATAGCATGGCTTACATTTGAACTCCAAGTGTATTGAGTCTTATTCACTTAAGGAATATTTGTAACTGAAATCACAAGTTTAATAATTATTACTGTCTATTTGCCACTCCCTGTGATCAGCTGCCAGCTAGAGACCATAAGGAAGGATACATGAAACATTGGCCTTGCCTTCCCCAATGCCCATTATACAGTATAGCTACCCCTCCCCATTCCTGATGGTCTGTCGCCCCAATTGCCCCTTCGCCCCAGGGGAGTCTGGCCTGTGCAGCTGGCACTGTGCAAAAACAAACCGTATATGGCTGGGAAAAAACAAACCCAAAATCATCATTGTGGGATGTATTAGTAGCTTCATTGTGAGCAAAACACGGGAAGCAACTGTTTCACTCACACCGCGCTGACAGGCCTCAGCTGGGGTGGTGTGTCCAGCTCTGGGTGGCACTTTGAGGAAAGAAGTGGACGAATTGGAGAAAGTCCAGAGGCGAGCAACACAAACGATTAAAGGTCCAGAAAACAGGAGCTATGTGGGGAGATTGAAATATCTGGGTTTGTTTAGTCTGGAGAAGAGGAGACTGAGGCGGAACCTAAAAACAGAAACATAGAAGAATCAGGTTAGAAAGGACTTCAGGAGGTCATTTAGTCCAAGCCCCTGCTCACAGCAGGACCAATCCTCACTCAGTCATCCCAGCCAGGGCTTTGTCAAGCCGGGCCTTGAAAAACTCTAAAGATGGAGATCCACCACCTCCCTAGGTAACCCATTCCAGTGCTTCACCACCTGCCTAGTGACAAACGTTTCCCTAATATCCAACCTAGACCTCCCCCACTGCAACTTGAGACCATTGCTCCTTGTTCTGTCATCTACTACCATTGAAAACAGCCTAGCTCCATCCTCCCTGGAACCCCTTTCAGGTAGTTAAAAGCTGCTATCAAATCCCCCCTCATTCTTCTCTTCTGCAGACAAAACAAACCTAATTCCCTCAGCCTCTCCTCATAAGTCTTGTGCTCCAGCCCCCTCATCATTTTTGTTGCCCTCCGCTGTACTATCTCCAACTTGTCCACATCCTTCCTGTAGTGGGGGGCCCAAAACTGGTCACAGTACTCAAAATGAGGCCTCACCAGGGCCAAATAGAGCAGAACAATCACTTCCCTCGATCTGCTGGCAATGCCCCTCCTAATGCAGCCCAATATGCTATTAGCCTTCTTGGCAACCAGGGCACACTGCTGACTCATATCCAGCTTCTTATCCACTGTAACCCCCAGGTCCTTTTCTGCTCAACTGCTGCCTAGCTCATCGGTCCCCAGTCTATGGCAGTCCATGGGATTCTTCCGTCTTCACTGCATGTTTGCAGGTGACACTAAGCTGGGGGGAGTGGTAGATGTGCAGGGACAGGGTTAGGGTGACCCAGAAATTGTGAAAGTGACGTACACATGATAAAAGGTTTCAACAACATAAAAGGTTGTTACAAGGAGAAGGGTGAAAAGCTTTTCTTCACCTCTGAGGACAGGACAAGAAGCAATGGGTTTAAAGTTGCAGCAAAGGAGGTTTAGGTTGGACATTAGGAGAAGATTCCTGACTGTCAGGGTAGTTATGCACTGGAATAAATTTCCGAGGGAGGCTGGGGAAGCTCTGTCCTTGGAGGATTCTAAGAACAGGTGAGACAAACTCCTCTCAGGGATGGTCTAGTTACCACTTAGTGCTGCCTTGAATGCAGGCCATGGACTAGCTTCACCTCCTGAAGTCTCTGCCAGGCCTCCCTGCATCCTCTAGGGTGGATACAGATGACCAATATCTCGCTTGTTCCGCTTCCCCATGGGAATGAACCACCTGCCAGAAGCACCTTCAGCTCAGTACAATTGCATCCACTTGGGGCACTCACGGGAGCCCTCACTTCAGTTTCCCTCCTTCGTTCCCCATATAATGGAGGAATCCCCCCCGTCAAAAGGTTTTCCCTGCAGGAGCCCCTCTCATGCTGCCAAGTATCACTTCAGCCTCCTGCTTTTGCCTCTTTCGCTAGCCACATCTGCCCTAGATTGGAAAGTGCCCGATTCCCCTCAGCTGCGGCTCCTTCTCTGATTGGAGGCGGGATGGTCACAGGCTCTCCGGCCCAAGGGCGGGCGGCCCTGTCACAGGCAGGAGTAGCCGGTACAGTCACAGTGGTAGAACATTGATGTGCAGACCAGCCATGGCACATGTATCCCTCACTCCGGACATGAGGGGAGCAGAGAATTGGAGGTCTGACTGCAGACAAGTAGGCCTGCTGGTGTGACTTTCAATCTGATGTCTCAGCTTCTGCAGCTAGCTGAATGGACAGACCTTGTTGAGCAGGGCACACGAATGACCAGAGACTCGGTTAAGTGGCAAAGACGCTCGGCCTGGTTTCTTCCAAGCGAAGCATGCTGCTAGTGCCCCATAGAACTACAAGTACACAAGGACATGTACGCTCATCACAACGGAGCAGCTCAGTTAACGGTGGGACTTTCCGTTATCTTCTAGGCTGGACAAAGATGCACCTACCAGGATCCCCTTCCTATACACTGCTACAACCAGGTTACACCATGCCTCTTTGATGTCTGTTGCTGTTCCTTGCCTCCAAGCAAGCGTAACATCTTCAGCCATCCTCCTGTCTCTATTTTAAAGTCAGGGTGTCTCTGTTCTGTCTTTCATGATTGTGTTCATGCACTACTGCACCTTGGGGAGAGCTTGTACTGCCTTCCTGTATTGTCCTGCTTGTTTGGGGAGTACTGGGACGGTCTCCCCGGCTTACGCTTCTGTGATCACCCTATATTGGGGGAGTTGCGCTTTAACAATACTGCCTTTCTACTACTGCTTCTAGGAATGACAAGGCATTAACAATGCTGCGTTTCCGTCAAGTTCCTGCATCAGTCAGTGAACATGTAAGCTGCCAAGCAGTTGCTGTTTCCTAGGGTCTGACTGTGGTTGAGGCCTCACCTCTTGCATCTAGGCCCATTATACTAGGCCTCATGTCTCCGGCCCTCACTTTCTCTTATAGACGACAGACAGAGAAGAGTCAGTTTAGTTCTTTTATTGTACAAGGGTTTGGTAACATACACACAGTTATCGGGATATCCTAGAAAGTGCTAAAGCATGAGAAGGAGCAGGTGGAAAACATCCTCTGGGAGTGGAAGTTATTCTCCGGATACCGGTTTGGCTATAAATGTACAGGCTGGGTTTTCCCGAGACGTGATGTTAGGTGCCCAAATCCCACAGACAGTGAATGGGAGTTGGGCACCTAACACCCTTAGGTGCTATTGTCAGTTACAAGTGGACACAGTGGATCAGACACTGCACCGGACTAGGACTCTGGGGGGTTGGTTTCTAGGCTATTCTCTGCCATTTGCCCGCTAAGCGAGTCCGGGGAGGTATATGCATTTTGTTCTGCCTTAGTTTCCCCAGCTCTAACATGAGGATGTGGGCCTAAGCCTGAAGTCACAGAGCTTCCACTTTAGGCACCTGAACCCCAGAATCCAGCCCTTCTGTGATTCACAAAACCCCGGCTCAGCTGCCTGCAGCCCTGTAGGTGCCTAAGTGTTTGCAGGAAAAAGGCCTTAGCCCCTGTGTTTCTGCCTAATCCATGCCCTCCGTGGCCTCGCACTGGGCAGCTGAGTGCCAAGGCCTCAGAGCGAAGCAGGGAGCTGGTGAAGGGAGACATTCCCTTGCCTGACCCACCTACAGGGCTGTCCAGTAGGCGAGGTGCCCAGATGCTTTTAAAAAAATCCCACTGGGCACCCCAATATCCTGAGAAACTGGTGCTA
>NW_027133843.1:0-12773 GCF_026122565.2 Emydura macquarii macquarii | reverse complement strand
GCCCGTAGATCATGCTCCGGTGCCTGTATCTCCGTGCAGGGAGCCTCCCCCGACTCCTGGGGGTGGGGGAGTGCCCATGTAGGTGCCATCGATGCCGGAGGCTTGCCAAGTGGCACGAACCTTGATGGCCATGCCCATGCCGTTCTAAGACCGCCTCATGAAGCGGAAACAGCTCCCGCCCCCAGACCTCGGCACCGAGCCCTTCACCAGCGCGGCACCGGACCCGATCTCCGGCACAGAGCCCGGCACCGAAGGACTCTGCCACCTCAGCACATTGCAGATCCTGGTCTTCAGAGTCGGGCTCGGCACCGCAGGGCGACAGATGGCACCGCTCCCAGTCCCCCAAGGGCAAGCGGCACCGTAAGCCGTCGGTGCTGAGGTGACGGATGTCGTCCTTGAGTTTGTCGGAGCATGTTTCCTCCTGTCGGCACTGTTCGTGGTGGCACTGACGTTTGTCTACCTCTTTGGGGTCGTCAAGGGGCCAGTCCCCAGCGAGGAGCAGCAAGAGCCGGATACGGGCTTGTCAGCACCGCTCTAGTGGCAAGGAAGGGCAAGGACACCCGACGCCACCAGGACACACAGCAGCCTCAGGATCCCTGGCAATGGCCTTATTGGGGCCCACGGGGGGCTCATATGGGACAGGGTACAGTAACGGTCCCATCTTCAGCAGCACACCTACACAAAGAGTGCAAGGGCCATTCCTTGGATGAGGAATCAGACCCAGAGGAGGGACCCTCCATGGGTCCCCATCAAGAAGGGGGCGAGCACCCACAGTCCTCCTCCTCCCCCACTGATAAGGCGGCTTCCGGCGACCACAGAGTGCCACTGACAGACTTCAGGGTGCACCAAGAGCTCCTGAAAAGGGTGGCATCCAACCTCAATATGGAGGTCACGGAACTATCAGAGGAGGAGGATCCTCTCTTTGGTGTCTTAGGATCAGAGAGACCATCAAGGGTGGCCCTGCCCATGCACAACAGGGTCCTTAAGCTCGCTAAGGCCCTGTGGCAAACCCCTGCCTCGGTTGCCCCCACATCCCAGGGCACTGAAAAGAAATAATATGTCCCCGCTGAGGGGTTTGAGTTCCTTTTCACCCACCCGGCCCCAGGAACCCTGGTGGTGGACACGGCCAATCAAAGGGAGAGGCAGGGTACCAAGGCACCACTCCCAGAAAAGAAGAAAACAAAAAAATGGATTTGTTTGGGAGGAAAGTCTACTTCACGGGGGCCTTGCAGTTTCGCATAGCCAACCACCACGCCCTATTGGGCCGCTATAATTTTAACCTCTGGAACTCCATGAGGCGGTTTGCGGAGAGGTTGTCCCCCCAGGACCAGGTGGCGGACTTTGCCACAGTCCTTGAAGAGGGGATCACAGTGGCGAGGGCAGCGCTACAAACTGCCAGTGATGCCACAGACACCGCAAGCAGGGCCATGGCCTCTGCCATTGCTATGAGGCGGTGTTCGTGGCTGCAGTCATCGGGACCATCACAAGAGATGCAGCAATCGATACAGGACCTGCCCTTTGATGGGTCGGGCCGGTTTTTGGACAAGACTGATGAGAAACTGCACGCCCTTAAGGACACTGCAATCCTTGGACCTCTACACACTGCAGGCCTTGAGTGTCTCGGCCACAGCCTCAGCAACAGCAACAACAGCCTAGGCCAGCGCCTAGGCACTTCCAGCCCAGTAGGGGCAGAGAGAGGAATAGGGGGTTCAGGTGGTGCAATTGGCCTAGCTCGTCAGCAAGGGCCCCCCAAGGGGCCGGGTAACAAAAAACAATTTTGATGGTGCGCCTGAGGGTGGCACTCATACCTTTCTCCTGGATCCGTCCTGTCCATTTCTAGACAGGCTAAAACCCTTCTACGCAGCATGGGAAAACATAACATCAGATCGTTGGGTCCTCGGAATAGTTCTCTGAGGATACGCCCTTCAGTTTTCAGCCTTCCCTTCAAACAAACAACCTCCCCACCCTGTCCCTCTTCAGGGACCCCTCTCACGAGCAACTCCTCTTACAGGAGGTGAACACCCTCCTCAATCAGGGGGTGGTGGTAGCAGTCCCCGCACACGAAATAGGGAGAGAATTCTATTCCAGATACTTCCTCATCCCCAAGGCAAAAGGGGGCCTGTGGTCCACATTAGACCTACACTGACTAAACAAATTTATCCACATGGTCCCCCTAGCCTCCATTATCCCTGCTCTGGATCCAGGAGATTGGTATGCCACCCTCGACTTAAAGGATGCATATTTCCATGTTTCTATCCTTCCCTGCCACAGGCGCTTCCTTCGGTTTATGGTAGCTGGGTCCCACTACCAGTTTACGGCCCTGCTCTTTGGCCTCTCGTCCGCCCCAAGGGTATTCACCAAGTGTATGGCGATGGTGGTGGCCCACTTGAGGCGCAGCGTGGGTGTAGATTTTCCCTTACCTGGACAACTGGCTGATCAGGGGCAGGTCCAGGTCCCACGTTCAGGACAGTGTGTCCCTCACCTGTGCCACATGCAACAAGTTGGGGCTGCTCATAAACAAGCAGAAGTCAACCCTAACCCCGGTGCAGCTCATAGAGTTTATTGGGGCCACCCTGGACGCTTCCCAGGCCAGACCCTTCCTGCCACAACCTCAGTTCATGGCTATGGCCACAATTATTACCCAGCTGCAACATTGTCCCACGACAACAGCCAGGCACTGCCTTCAGCTGTTAGGACACATGGCAGCCTGCACATATGTGGTGAGACTGGCTCGCCTCAAACTCAGGCCGCTCCAAGCATGGTTGGCCTTGGCATACGCACCGAGCACATACCCCTTGAACAGGGTGGTCACGGTTCCCCCAGGGGTCCTAGCCTCAGTGGACTGGTGGAGGACCCCCAGGGCGGTGTTGAGGGGCGTCCCCATCAGGGATCTGGCCCTGTCAGTCACCCTGATTTCCGATGCTGTGGACGTGGGGTGGGGAGCCCACATCAGTGCCGACCTGGGCACCCAAGGGCTGAGGTCGGAGGAGGAGAAGCGCCTCCATATCAATGTGAAGGAACTCAGGGCCGTCAGGCTGGCCTGCAAGGTGTTCCTCAGGTTCCTGAAGGGCAGGGTGGTGCAGGTGCTGACAGACAATACCGCAGCCATGTTTTACATCAACAGGCGGGGGGAGCGCGCTCCTCGGCCCTCTGCCAGGAGGCCATTAGACTGTGGGACTTCGCAGTGATGCACGACTTTCACTTGTCTGCCTCTCACCTCCCAGGGGTCAGGAACGACGAGGCGGACCACCTCAGCAGGTCATTTCTACCCTGCCATGACTGGTCATTGTACCTGGAGGTAATGACTTCCATTTTCTGCGAGTGGGGTGTTCCCCAACTGGACTTGTTCACGTCATCCTGGAACAGGAAGTGCCCGAGGTTTTGCTCGCTCCAGGGTCGCAAGGCGGGCTCCATATCCGACGCATTCCTCATCGAGTGGAAGGGGAGCCTCATGTATGTGTCCCCCCCATTCTGCTCCTGCCCAAGGTCCTCTTGAAAATCAAGAGGGACAGAGCGGACGTGATACTCATTGCCCCGGCCTGGCTGAGACAGCACTGGTACAGTATGCTGCTGGACCTGTCGATCGCCCCGCCAGTGGAACTCCTGAGGCGTCATGACCTGCTCTCCCAGGACCAGGGTCGCCTGCTTCACCTGGACCTGGACTCCCTCCACCTGATGGCCTGGAGGCTCTGTGGCTGACGGAGGGGGAGAGAGCCTGCTCAGCGCAGGTCCAACAAATTCTGCTGGGCAGCAGAAAACCTTCAACACAGGTCGTGTACCGGGCCAAGTGGAAAAGGTTTACCTGATGGATGGAGTCCCAGGGCATCACACCGAGCTGCTCACCTATCCAGGCGTTCCTGGAGTATCTGCTCCAGCTGAAACTCCAGGGTTTGGAGCTAGCCTCCCTGAAAGTCCACCTGGCGGCTATTTCAGCTTTCCATCAGCCACTAGAGGGGAGATCTCTGTTCTCTCACCCCATGTCAGTCAGGTTCCTCAAGGGGGTGGAGAGGCTTTACCCGCAGGTCCGTGACCCGGTGCCTCCCTGGGATCTAAACCTGGTCCTCTCCAGACTAATGAGGCCCCCCTTGGAGCCCATGGCTACATGCCCGTTGCTCATCCTATCTTGGAAGATAGCCTTCCTGGTGGCCATTACCTCAGCTAGGAGGGTTTCTGAGATTAGAGCTTTGACATTGGAGTCCCCCTACTCTATATTTTATAAAGATAAGGTGTGGTTGAGACCCCATCCAGCCTCCCTGCTCAAGGTGGTCTCCCAGTTTCATTATAACCAAGACATTTTCCTCCCTGTGTTTTTTCCCAAACCGCATGGGTCGGAGGAGGAGCAGAGATGGCACTCCTTGGATGTCTGACGGGCCCTGGCCTACTACATTGACAGGACAAAGCCGTTCCGGACGTCGTTGCAGCTCTTCGTTCCAGTGGCGAACTGGATGAAAAGATCACCTGTCTCCACCCAACGCATCTCCGCGTGGATCACCTCCTGCATTAAGTGCTGCTACAAGCAGGCGAATGTACCGCTTCCAGGGGCTGTTTCAGCGCTGGGCCTGGTTTGTTCCACTCAGGCTGCTCACGCCCTCCCTTGGGCTCCGTCTCCGGGGGAGGCCACAGCGCCTTCCTACACTGCTGTTTTCACATTTCCTAGCAGAGTTCAAAGGGTAACCCCTGCCTGAACTCTTCACGTGTTCCAGGAAGGTAGGCAAGGGATTCAGAGAATCCAGTCACTGATAAAAAGTGACAATACAGGTGTCAATGCATTTGAACTTTTTCCTCTGACCAAGCAGAGCAGAACCCTTCCCTCCCCTCCCCTCCCCCCAGCCGGCTTGGGAGAGTTTCTCAGGTGGGAAATCTTAAACAGAGAGCTTGGAAACTATTAAAAGGGGAGCCCTGATGAAGAGAGGGGATGAGTCAGAATCTGCAGTGCAAGAGACTGAAACCCAGTCCCCAGAAGTGGGGTACCTGGGATAAGTTGGCCAGCGCAGGTTTTGAGGGAAATGATGAGCTCTGTGTAAGACATAGGACTCTAGGTCTTTCACCCTTTTCTCTTTGATTGCTATGTTCCTGTGGATAAATAAATAATAGCACTGTCCTGGGTCTGGTACTATTCAGTGTTGTTCTAAATGACTTGGACCATGGAGTGGAGAATACACATAATATTTGTCGATGACATCAAGCTGAGAAAGGTCACAAGATATTTGGAAGACAGATAAAAATTAAAAATGATCTTTACAAATTGGACAATTGGCCTGAAATCAGCAAGTTAAAATTCAATAAAGAAAAGTGCAAAGTCCTAGAATTAGAATGGAAAATTCAAATGCAAAATGGAAGTTGTGTAACCTTCATCATCGATGGCTTTTAACAACAAATTAGACAAACCTCTAGATAGCTAGAAATGGCATAGATATACTTTTGTGTGCAGGGATGGACTAGGTGACTTCCTGAGGTTCCTTCCAACCCTGCATTTATATTATTCTGTGGTTTTATCAGCTATTGAGGTCTGCTGATTTAAAAAAAAAATGTTTATCCCTAGTAGATGTTGTTCAACATCCTTCTTAGTTACCAGTGCGCTACAGAGTGGTTCATCCTCTTCACATGATATGGACTCGCATCCTGCTTCTGTCTAAAACCACATATATTTATTGAACACCTCTTCCTTTTCTGCATCATTCTACACCATTGCTAGGATTTGTTCGCTTGTTTGTTTTTTGTTCCTAATATACATGAAAAAACTCCTTCTTCTTGTTCCTAGACATGCCAGTCACGGATTTTACCTGATGCCTTCCTTTGGCTTCCCTTTATCTGGTCGGTAGATATCAGAGCTTCTAATATAGATTGATAGCTATCAAATTCCCCCTTTTCCTCTTTTTTATATGTTAACTTTTTATTTATATTGCTGCCTTCACCTGGCCACTGAACCAGAATGAGCTTTGGGGCAAAGTTCTGTGCCAGTGGAGCAACCTAACTCCCAAAGGACGCTTTATAATTTTCAGCCTTCATTGACTTTCTAGGACACATTAAGCCTCGGCTGGTTGGAGGGGACACTGCCTGCTCGGGACGTGTGGAAATACTACATGGAAACACGTGGACCACAGTCTGTGATGCACACTTTGATCTCAACATTGCCAGCATTATCTGTAATGAGCTACAGTGTGGAACAGCTCTAGCTATCCCAGGAGGAGCTCACTTTGGAGAAGGGCTGATCTGGACTGAAGAATTCCAATGTTTGGGGAATGAGTCTCTCCTGTTGTCCTGTCCCAGGATATCACGAGTGAATCAAACATGGTAACAGGCAAAAGATGCCAGAGTCACATGTTCACATAAGAATTCAGTGCAATGTCTTTAAAATTCCAGTGATGTATATACTAGATTCAAGCGAATGAATGTTATGATCACACTTTCTATGGAGCTGGCTTTCATATGGTTGGATCAAAAACACAAACAATTGAAGATAATGAGAAAGGAATCAAATGCCCCCTGACTTTCCTTTCTTTCACTATTTGGTATGAAATAGCTCCAAGGGTCCCTCTCTAAACCCCTTCTCCCTTCTCCCCAGGACACACAGGGTTCCGGCTGGTGAACGGCAGCTCAGCGTGCTCAGGGCGGGTGGAGATCCAGGTTCTTGGTGCCTGGGGAACCGTCTGTGACTCACGCTGGGATTTACCAGACGCCAACGTTCTCTGTCATCAGCTCGACTGTGGATTCGCTGTATCGGCTCCGGGAGGAGGGTATTTTGGGAAGGGAACTGGCTCTGTCTGGACAGGCACATTTCACTGTAAAGGGACTGAAGCCCATTTCGGGCATTGCCCTGTTACTGCCCTGGGGGCCTCTCAGTGCTCACACGACAATGACGCCGGTGTGAATTGCTCAGGTAAGTGCAGGAGAAATGCTGGATTCATGACACCTGCCCCTCAGTGTGTGACACTGCCCCCTAGAGCAGGGGGACCTCAGGGCACAGGAAGGAGAAGGGGAGCTAGTTACTAAACCAGGTATAATAACAGTAAATATATTAAAAATAAAATAAAAATAAATAATATTGTCAGAAAAGAATAGTTGTGACCCGGGAAAGCCCTGTATTCTCCAGTAAAAAGGACAGCAACTAAGTCCTTATGCAGGGTAGTGGAGTAGGGGAAGAACCAGTAATTAGAGAGGGAGCTAGTAGTGACCTACAATAAGGAGGTTGCTTCACACTTCATGTTATAAAATATTCTCAGCACCTTCTTCGGAAGTTCTCAGTCCCTCATTGTTTGCAGCAGGCCTTTGCAATTCGACAGGAGGTCAGTGCTGGGGCCAGGAAAGTGCCTTTCCCTAGTGCAGTGAAATTCCTTCCAGAATTATAAACTGCTGAAAACAACCATTTCCCTTCTTTCACATGAGGTCCTGAGGCCACTATTGGTAGCACGACACAGAGAAAGTCCTGCTTTCTCTTACTCTGCTTTTTTTACTTTTCTCAGACCTTTCCCACTGAAAAAAAAAAAAGATTTCCCCTGCTTCGTTACACTTTTTAAACATTTTTCTAGATTTTTACTGTGAAGAAAAGATGAAAATGAGAAAGGGGGAGGAAGGAGAAAACCTGTAAACTCAAAAACTGAAAAGGAAAATTGATTTTTTTTTATTTTCCAAAAGTTGAAATGAGTCAACTTTTTAGTTGGAATCTGAACAAAAATTCTCATTCCATATCTACATGCCAATATCTTAGATCTCTTTAAAAACTAAAATACTGCATTTAAAATACTTCACAGGACAAGTTTTGGGTTGTCGACCTGCTCTAATATTTACTTTACAAAAACAAAATTAAACTGTTATTTAGTCAAAGTGAAATGCTCAACAATTAGGAAATACCACAGTTAAGGTTGCCCAGGCAATGTTAATTCCTTCTCCTTTCCTTGTGCATATACCTTATGATAGAGTCTAATTGCATGCACACATCCTGTTATTACACACACACACACACATCGTCCTCCGCAGCTCCAACCTCCTTCTCTGACCTGGGTGGATGTTGCTCAGGGGATGTGGGAGCAGCTGAATATTTATTTTTATTCTCATCATTCAACATGTGTCCCAAGGCCTTATTTACTACACATACCATACACACACTGCACCGAATACAGAATTATTCATTTCTTCATGGGCTTCTCTGTGGTGCTTGTTACTGTAGTACCAGAGTGCACCACAAACATTAATGAATTTGTCTCCATAACACCCCTGGCAGACAGCAGACAATTATGATGCCCACTTCAAAAGTGACTTAGGCACTTAGAAGCCCAAATAAAAAAAGGTGTCTAAGTGACTTAAGGTTTTAAATCTCATTTTCCCCCCCAGTAACGCAGGGGCCCAAGAACCATGGAGATTTCATCCTCTTGTTGCCTAAGTCTCTTATGAAAATGGCACTTGGGCTTCCACATTATTTAGTTGCTTTTGAAAATATTACAACGATTAAAGCCAAAATTCCAAGTTCGTTACTTTTTTAGGGTGATTGGGCACCAACCTGAGACCCTCAGGACCTGACTCTTCAGAGCACTTACCGTTTCTGTGGAGCTTTTTGTCTTTAAAGGACTGTCCAGACATTAATAAACCCTCACAAAACTCCAGGGACATAGGTGGGGAAGTATTATTGTTAGCTCCATTTGACAGAGAGAAAAACAAAGTGACTTGCCCAAGGCCCCCAGGAGTGTGCTCAGCAGTGCAACCAGGAGAAAACTGAATATTTTTACTGGTTCCACCAGACCTCACTGCCTTCCTGCAGAATAGCTGAGCAGCCACATCTTGCCTGGACTCTGGCTGCAGTTGTGAGTGCTCAGTGCTTCTGAAAATCAGACCCCATAAACACTGGTTGAAGAGACCTGCTCAGCATCACCTGTGACGTCTGCGGCAGAGGCAGGAATAGAGCTGAGTTCTAGTGCAGGACGGTCACTGCTCTTAGCAAGATCATCCTGGTTCTTCCTGTGCTCCCCTGCTCATTCTCTACCAGCCTTCCAGCTTCTAAAGTGAATGAGGCAGGGGTCGTACAGGCAACAGCCTGACACTGCACATCCCCCATTCATCCATCCTGTGCAGAGAAAGTGGCAGGGGCCCTGTGGAAATAATAATAATTATTATTATTAATAATATACAATTATATATAATATAATATATAAATATATATAGTCATAATTATTAATATTAATTTACTGGAGAACTTAATATTAATTAATATTAATGTTAATTGCCTGTCAGCCTGGTTCCTTTGTGGCTAAATGGAGCCCGTCTTCTGGGTCCGAGTCATAGATCCATGGATTTCTAAGACCCAGAGTGGACACTCTGATCATCTACTTCTCCCCTCACAGAAAGACATCTTCTGCTTAATGAAGCTGCTGCTCCCCTCTCTGCCCCATCTCCGTAGTGCTTCTTCACTGGCTGGTACTGGGATTCTTACAGAAAAACCTACCAAAGAAGCCGTGGATTTAAACCTTTTTCCTAATAATGTACATGTAGCTTCCAGGACTCTCTCTCACAGTGCTCAGGGTCACTGGTTCTGTTACACACCATGACTCAGCCTATACGGGTCCTGCCCAGCACTCTGAACAGATGTCTACTCTCCTCTTTACAGCTGATACCTTTGTACCATGATGGCAATTCACCTCACAGTTCTCCTGCTTCTCACAGACACTGCTACCTGCATTCCTAACTGTATTCCCTGCAGCCATGCCCTGCCTCTCCTAACTGGCTACCCAGCCCATACCCTGGTTCTTGCAGGGAATTCCTCAGAACATGAGGATGCTGATTTCTCCCTGCAACTGCTGGAAGGAGAATCCCTTCTAAGGAAAAACACCTGGTCACTTCCTTGCAAGTTCCATCTGCCATGACCCCTTCTGCCTTTCCTGAGGGGCTCTGGTATCCACCTGTAACCATGAGCCTCCTCGGAAAGCCCCATATCTACTCTCCACCCTCACACTATGCACGCTGCATGCATGCATTCCCCTGGTCCAGTC
This sequence comes from Emydura macquarii macquarii, assembly GCF_026122565.2. Lineage (NCBI taxonomy): Eukaryota > Metazoa > Chordata > Testudines > Chelidae > Emydura > Emydura macquarii. The sequence continues at coordinate 2,793 of NW_027133843.1, read as the reverse complement.
TTAGGGTGAAGTCCATGGAGGTTTGACCATTGCCTTCAGTGGGGCCAGGATTTCACTCTTAGGCTTGAAATGTTATTTGGCTTCCAAGATCCTTGAGCTGTTTGTATCTAATGCACACACACAGCGCCTGTCAGGTTGCCGTACTAGCACCTGCTGTACCAGACACAGCCAGCAGGGTGTGCCCTGCCCTGATTTATATACACATAAACAGTGTGATTTGGTCAATGTCTAATACTCAAAGTTAGGAAATACCGGCGTAAAGGTTGTCTGTGCTATGCTATTTCTCTCTGCTCTCTTGTGCTATAGATTATGATGCAGTCTAATCACATGCACATCTACTATTTTTTCTATATATCTCCTGCATCAGTCACTGCATTGGGTGGATGGTGCATATGGCAACATTTAACTCCCATTTTCAAAAGGCACTTAGGAGCCCACGTACCAGGGAGACCCCATGGAGTCCCTTCTGAAAATGGGACTCAGGCAGCTGGTCATTTAGGCCCTTTTTTGAAGTTTTACCTCAAGTGATTAAAGCCAAAATTCCCAACATCTTCATTAACTTGGGGTGATGGCACCAGTGTGAGACCCCCAGGGCCTGATTTGTCAGAAAACTTGCCCTTTGTGTGTTCAAAGCACTGTCCAAACATGAATTAATCCTCAGAAGACCCCTGGGAAGTTGGTGGGAATTATTATTATCTCCATTTACGGGTAGTGAACTGAGGTATTGTGACACCTTGCTCTGGTCACTCAGAACTGTGAGCCACTGTTACCACTCTGCCTCAGCTCCCCGACACAACAGCTCACCTGCCCTGCCAGGAAACTCCTCGGGATTCTGCCAGTCCTATCCTTGCCTTACAAGTAACCATCAGTAAAACCCGATTCCCGTGTTCCCCAGCAATAGCTTTCTGCTGCGTTCAGTCCTTCTCACTGGATGCTCACAGAAGTTATCCTGTGTGCTGCCTCCAGAGAGACAGAGCATACACCAGCCTGCTAGTCTGGCTGAGGATTTTACTCTTCAGTTTCATACAGTTTTATACAAAGCCTAGCATCTCACAGGATCTGCTACAAGCCTCTCTGTCCAGCTGTGTTACAATCCTTAGAGCACCGGCCACTTTGAGACTTAAAAGAAAAAACGCTTCTGCAGAGGTTACTGCTTTTAACCCTGTGATACATGTTAATCACTGTCTTGTACCCTCATAATTGCATGCAGACTGTGCATTATTTCTAATGTGTAACAGGGAGTGTGTGTTCTTCAGTCTATGTCCCATCTCTCCTGAGCCCAGGTCGTTCAGAGTCGCTCAGACTGCAGAATGGGGAGAGCCGATGCGATGGGAGAGTGGAGATTTCCCTCCCGGGTGCGTGGGGCAGAGTGCTGGATGACCAGTGGGACATGAATGACGCCAGCGTGGTGTGCAGGCAGCTCCAGTGCGGAGTCGCTGAGAAAGCTTATAACCCCCCTAAGTCTGAGCAAGAAATGGGTCCCGTGGGGCTGAGAAGGGTCCAGTGTGCAGGAAATGAGACTCGTCTGACTCTCTGCAACATCTCCACGGCTGAGACAGCCCAGGCAGGAATTGCTGAGGATGTCGGTGTTGTTTGCTCAGGTGACTTCGTGTGAAAATCTTACAAACATCCTGTCCCTGTTCAATAGGCACGTGACCCATCCTAGGATCTGTGTACACCCCGCCATGTGCTGGGTTTTTTCAGATCTTGAAAATATGCAGATCTGAGGTTCAATCGGTGACCCCTTTATTGTAAAAATACAGTATTACGTACAGAGAAAAGCATAGCTATGGGATAGATTAATGCACTGCAGCAACCTCTCCCTGTCTTGCCTTTTTAATCAAAACTTTTTCCGATGAAAACTGTTTCCATGTTATAAATTTTCATAAACTTTTTTTATTTTCATTTACATTTTCATTACTTGTGCTGTTCACATGTTCATAAATATCAAGATTCTTCCTCCATTAGGCCTGGCCTGGTTACACAACCATGTGCGAATCAATTGCTTATCACCTTGCAGGTCCAACTGGGTTTCAGGCACCAGCATTCCTTCCCTTCAGGAACTAGTGTCCAGTGATAAGGCTTTTGTAAAGGAAAATTATGCCTCACCAATCAATTAGAATTCTTTGAGGGAGTCAACAAATATGTGGCTAAGGGTGATCCAGTCATAGAATATCATAGAATCCTAGAAGATTAGGGTTGGAAGAGACCTCAGGCGGTGTCTAGTCCAACCCCCTGCTCAAAGCAGGACCAAGCCCAACTAAACCATCCAGCCAGGTCTTTGTCAAGCTGGGCCTTCAAAACCTCTAAGGATGGAGATTCCATCACCTCCCTAGGTAACCCATTCCAGTGCTTCACCATCCTTCTAGTGAAAAAGTTTTCCTAATATCTAACCTAGACTGCCCCCAGTGCAACTTTAGACCATTGTTCCTTGTTCTGTCATCTGCCACCACTGAGAACAGTCTAGCTCCATCCTCCCTGGAATCCTCCTTCAGGCAGTTGAAGGTCACTTTCAAATCCCCCCTCACTCTTCTCTTCTGCAGATTAAACAAGCCTAGTTCCCTCAGCCTCTCATCATAACTCATGTGTTCCAGCACCCTAATTATTTTTGTTGCCCTCTGCTGGACTCTCTCCAATTTATCCACATTCTTCCTGTGTGTGGGGGGGAAGGGGGGGGGCAAAACTGGACACAATACTCCAAATGTGGCCTCACCAGTGCTGAATAGAAGGAAATAATTACTTCCCTCAGTCAATATAGTGTACTTGGGTTTTTGGAAAGCCTTTGACAGGATC